>NC_056742.1:366558723-366711223 GCF_019279795.1 Protopterus annectens
GTATAAAATGCTTAAAAAAAAAAGTCAACCTCATTACCACAATTTAACATAACATGCTGGAGGGACAGGTTCATAACCCAGAGACTGCCCATGCTATGGAATAGACTTCCCATACATGTCAAACAGAGCACCTCACTGGCCCTCTTCCAGAGAAATCTTGATGAGTGGATGGGAAATAGAAAATTCACCCCGGGGATCGCTCCAGTGGCTCTACTCGACAGAGGCACTGGGAACTAAGGTCGGGTGGCACGATGCCTGGGTAATCCTATGAGCTAGGCTTGTAAAGGATCCAGGGCCTTTAGCCTAGTACACACCTATGAACCTATAAAAAAACAAAAAACAAAAAAAACCTCACTATAGGCAGTTTGAGAATAACTTATATGCCATGTATTCAGTACAAGATTTAAGTGATTCCGTTGCTGGATTTTGACTGAAACTGGTAAAAATGAATAGAATAACCACATGACTGATACAGAAGTGAATGTTAATGATTCAGAGTCCCTGAAACTTTGGTAGAATTTAGTGCAGGCTATGTACAAAGACCCAGTGATACAAGTATGAATGTTATTTGAACTCTTAGATAGATTCCCATTAGGATTAGGTGTGCATCAGTGCTCAGCTCTGAACCCACATTTTTTATACTGGTGGTAGATTACATGATCAAACAGATTAGAGGGTATGTATCAACAAAACTGGTGTATGCTGACAATGTGGCATTAAAAGCAAACTCTGAACAGGAACCTTAGCATATGTTGGGGGAATGTGATGCAAAATTGAAGGCATGTTGTATAAATCTGATTAATCTTTGGTTGTTGTACCTTGTGCTGTTGGTGTCCGTCTGTTTATTAAAGCTACTATCCAGTTTTGAAATACTTTTTGGAGTGTGATTCATTTGGAGGATACACCTTTATTGTACCGACCAGCGGATTGTGTGTTTTTTAAATCTGATTAATGACAAGACAGCATGCAAACAAACATATATGGTTGTAAAAGGGGTTGGGGGAATTGGAAGAAACTGAAATTTGAGATAGGGAAACTTGTTGAACAGGTTAATAATTTCAGATAACTGGAAGGGATGACTGAAAAGAAGAGAAGTCTGAATGAGGTGGTCAAAGCTAGAATTGGAGGTGCTACAGCTAACAGGCATATAGTGTCAGTGGTAGTGTGGGACAGAAAATTGACAAAAAAATCTGGAAATATATACAAAACAATGGTGCAATAGTATTTTTGTATGGTAGAGAAACCTAGCAGTGAGTGCAGAATAACTGAGGAAGGTATAAGTGATGGAGATAAAATGCCTGAGGGGGGGTTGTAGGAAGCACACTGTAGGACAAACAAAGAAATTATGACATCACAGGCAAAGCCAGAGTTGTTCCCATTACAGAGAAGATCAAACGGAATAGATTACTGTGGTTTTCTCATATGTGCAGGAAAGCAGAAGACATTTTCCAAAGTAGATTTGGATGAGACCGTAAGAAGGCAAGTAGAGACAAGTACATCTAACCAACAGGTGGATTTATTCTATGAAAGAAGACCTGAAATGGGCAGGCATGACTTTCAAAGCAAGTAGGTGAGTGGCTGTGAATAGAGAGAAGTGGTAACTGTTGATGAGGTACCCCAGTCCCTTGTAACAGTGGGAAAATGTTGTTGATGATGATAGCTGCTTGTGGTCCCAGTAATGCGTTTCAGTTTTGTTTTACATAAACGCACAGTAGCTGTAGTGAAGTTCACACTAATGTGCACCAGTCTGGCAAAACCAGACTGAAGATGTTTAAAGTAAGCGGCTATTATGAAGATGTTACTTTCATCCTTTTATCCACAGACAAACCTCCCACCCCCATCAAGCATTTATAGCCATTTGACAAAATACACTCTGATGTCTGAGTGTGATAAAATTAATGACACCAATGTATTTCAAAATTGGTCCACACAGACACAGTAGCTATAGTAAAGTATTCAAACGTACTTCACACAAATGCGCACATTAGTCTTGCAAAACCAGGTTAATGACAGTTTCAGATGAGCAAATGACAAGACTGTAAGGTACTTTCAGCTACACTTACCTCCCACGCAGCAGCTAAAGACCCTTTGCTGACTGCATGTAACTTTAGCCATCTAATTGTGGTAAAAAATATTGGCAACATTTATTTCAACTTCTTTTCACACAAACAGGAGCTACAGTTAAGTATTCCAACTTGGTTCATGAAAAACACATAGTCTTGGAAAGCCTGAGTAATGAGCAAATTACATCAGTCATTCATTTTCGTCTGCAGAAAACCTCTATACCCATCAGTTACTATGTTGCATGTGTACATTTGTGATGTCTTACTATAACTTAATAAAGAAAGACAGAGAGATGGGTAGTTAGGTAGATAAATGAAGGAACATACAGTAACACATTTCTTTTCCATTTTATACATACACAGTTGCTCACCAGCTCTCACAGCAAAATACTTGCTGTGCAAAGCTTTTTGGTGCCCATATTGCCTGTTTAAAAAAATTGTCTTAGGCTACCTCCATGGCTACTCTTTTGGACTATGATTATTCCATTACCATTTAATATTCATGAGGTTTCTGCTCCTTGATGTCCTGTGATTCAAGCAGATCATGAGATGTCAAGGAGCACAAAGCATGCAAATCGATTGGTTGACTGGTTGGGTTCAAATGACCCTCCACCATATGGTACCACTGATTTGTCTGATTTGAACAGCAGTGAGGGCTTATGTCCAATTCAAAGTAGCCGCACTACTCCTGTGCTTATCATGGGTCCCCCTGGAGTTGCATGCCCTGAGCAGCCATCTAAATCCCCCAGTTGTAATCTGCTAAAGCTCATGTTCTGGTAGGTGAGTAAGATTTCTTAGCACTGCTGAGTGACATGCTTCTAAAAACATTATTATATATTTCAAAATGTTTGTTAAAAAATTGTTATTATTGTACAAAGCATATGTCATTACCCACAGTAATACTAAGGCTTAACAGTGAATTCTCAAAAATATTACAAGTTAATATTAGCATATAACTAACTACTAGGATGTAGAAAGAAAAGCTGAAATTCATTTATCTTTTTTGATAATTCAGGTTTTGCAGTGAGTGAAGATATGCAGCCTTTTGGTAAGGTCTCTGATGAGAGTGATGCTGTAACTGAAGAGGGGAATAGTTGGCCAGAGTCTGAAGAGATGATGAGCACTAATGAAAATAAAGAACAGCAGGAGCATGTCGATAAATCAGCTGAACTGACAGGTAGAGTATGAACTACTTGATTTAGTGCATCCTGCTAAAACTGCTGTTTGGTTTAAAAGAATAGCGAATATTCTGAATAAAAATAGATGTAATAAATAGCCTCATATTCAAGCATGAAGGTAGTTCAGTAGCACTTGTAAACTACATCACATTTGCTTAATGTTAGATGTTGACAATAAGCATATCTAGTATGCCTTTTTAAATGCCTTAGCATTCCAGTTTCACCTCAATACCTTACCTTCTACTTATCCCTTTTCCAGTTGTCCCATGCCCTCTTGAATGCTCTGTGGATTCCCTCCCTACCATAACCCTCTCTGTAAAGCAGTGCATTGGGATATCTAAGAAGTAGTTAGTCACTGCAGTCTGCTGTCTGTACCCTCCTACTTCCCCTTCTTACCTGCCTGCTTTGAATGGTCATTTCTCCTCTACACTAGTATGTGCACCAGTATTCCATCTGTCTCTCTTCATTTCAGGTGAGAATAGCTCTAGTTCCTCTTGCCTTTAGTCCTCTTTCTTCCCCTCCATCACATGGATCTTCCAGGTAGTTTTTCTCTGAATTCTTTTCAGAGCTTGATGTCCTTCTGTTTATATGGTCACTTGAACTGGATGCAGTACTCATGGCATGATCTGACCAATGCCCTTTAGTGTGATGATATTACCTCTTTGTATCTAGAATCTAGCTCCCTGAAGGTACATCCCAACATTCATTTGCTGCTTCCAGTACCCTTTTGGTCTTCTCCACTTGGTCCAGTGTTGATGTGATCATCACTCTCAGATTGTTTTCCTGCTGTCTTGCCATCAGAGCCATTTCCCAGGCTGATACTTAAAATTAGGGTAGTTGTTGCCTAAGTGCAGTACTTTGCATTTTTTTGCATTGAACCTCAACTGTCACCATACTATTAACTTATTCAGTCTGTTGATAGCCTTCAGTAGACTTTTCTTTATCTTTTAATTACCACGTACAGATTCATCCATCCACTGACAAACCCTTAATAGAAATGTAGTCTCTCTTAATTAGAAATGTACATTGTCAATTATCTGCCCAGGTGCCATCTTGTCAGTAGCATTCTATTACTCTAACTTAATTGAGTAGTGCACTGAACTAAGAAGAAATAAAATTCCTGATATTTATCCAAAAACACTTGGCAAGAAAACCCAGTTAACCAAGTCATAATTGTCAAGCAATCATTTAATAATCTCAGGGAAGCTATAATCATTAATTACAAATAAGTCGTCTTGGCCATGCAGTTTCCCATATTTCAGTCACACATACCCTGTATCTGCAGAAATATTACCAATTCACAACAACTGTCTTAATATTTTGACACAACACTCCACATTCAGAACCACACACCCTGATCTCAGCAGAGGTCTTCATTTTGAAAATACAGTGCATTACAGTCATCCATATTTTGGCAGTGGCGCAATCGGTAGTACACTCTGCCTTTGGTGCAGAAGGCTGTGGGTTTTTTTCCCGCACCGGGTAGATCGATAGCTGATACTGCAGTGCAGCATAAGGGGAGTGCTGCACTCCTGAATGTGCCATCCTTTGGATGACATGTTAAACCAAGTCCCATCTGCTTGAGTTAGTGGTAGCTCAGGTGGATGTAAAAGATCCCACAGTACCTATCAAAAAGAGCAGGAGTCCTTTATTTTACATATATATATATATATATATATATATATATATATATATATATATATATATATATATACATATACATATTTATACAATCATTGTATTCATTTTCAGATTTTACATATCAAAACTTGCCATTTCTGTATTTTAATATTGCGCCCCACTCCTTTTTATACAGCCATATTTTAGTATTACTGCCAATACCCATTTTCCATTAACCATGATTTCATTAATTCTTTCAGTTCATATTACCCAAATTACATAAAATACTTTCCTATCCATATCTATCTTCAGAATCTTACTTATGTTTTCATAATATCCATAATCAATCATGTTCATTTTTATATCTTCATAACTTTTGATATTTTCAAAAAAAACATTTCTATACATAATGTATTCCACAATTTTTAACTCTCTCACATTTCAAGAAAACATGTTCTGCTGTTTCTTCTTCTCCACAATATAAATATGTTCTTTCATTTTTCTTTTTATAAGGCATATTTGCCTTAACTGGTAATTTCTTTATTCCCAATCTCCACAAAAAATTTTGACATTCAACATTATATCTTCACCACTTTTTTCTTTCTTTAATTACTTTAATCTTTTACTTGTGAAACATTTTCCCATGGTTTAATACAATAATATTTCTTTATAAAATTATTATACCATACATTTCTATCTTCTTCCAGTTCTTCAGTTTTTATTTTCCACATTCTTATCTTGATAGTTTTCTATTTGTTCACTTAAATATTCTGTTATTTCTTAAATTATCCTAACATTCCTTTTATGTATACTTTAATATATTTTTTACTAATTTCTTATTTCTTCATTGAACCATTTCAATACCTTATATAAGCTTAACAAAGCAGCATAAACTATTGGATTTATCATACCTAATCCTCCTCCTTCCTTGTTCATATATAAAACACCTCTTTTAATAAAATTTAGTCTTGATCTTCACATAAATGAGAAAATTATTTATAGCAAAAGTTTTTCATATCTTCTAGGAATCATAATACTGGACAAACATGCTATTTTTCCTAATAATACTGAATTTATCAAACACACTTTTTTATATGCTAATCTGTACATTTTCCCTAATATACAAATATATTTTCTTTCCTTTATTATTAATTTACACTCCTCCTTACAGTCTTCCATATCATACTTTATCCCTAAAACAGATGTATACCTGGTATTTTTATTGCTTCACCAAGCCTTTACTGTTTTCTTTATTAAGTATCATACCTTTTTATTTTAAACTTTCAAGTAAATAAATAATGACTTCACTCATCTGCTCTTTATTTTAGGTGTTATAATATCATCTGCATAAAACAACATGACTGGAATTTTAACTTCTGTTTGAATTTTAGAATTTGCATTCTTCATTTTCCGGTTTGCCTCTTTAACTACTGTGCTCATGTCCAAAGCAAATAAAATACTACTCATAGGTCACCCTTGTCTTATACCATTATTCATATCTATTTCTTTACTTATCCATTCATTAATTAAAACTCTTACTTTATTATTCTTATAAGCTGTTCTACATTCTTGCTTGACTTAATTATTAATATTGTACATATCCATTGTTTTCCATAATATATCATGCTGCATTGAATCAAATGCCTTGTTAATGTCGCCTACAATACGTTTTCTATTTTCTTCTTTCTAATTATATCATCTATAATTTCTGTAATTATAATTAGTAATTCATGACATCCCTTTCCTTTGATACCATAAATACATTTCTCCATTATATATTGCATCTTATTTTCAAATATCTTTTATATTATTTTCATAAATAAAGTCCGTATTATTTAAAACTATTGGTCTCCAGTTTTTTATATCATCTCGTTCCCCCTTTTTCATATTCATTTTAATACTCCATTGCACAATTTCTTATATTTTGATCCTTCATTTAACCTTTTATTGACTACACATATTAAATAGTGTTTCTGCTGTCCTAGATTTTTATACATTTCAAACCAAATACCATCTGGGACTTGCTGATTCTGCAGTTAACTGTTTAAATACTTTTTTTCTAAATCATATACTGTAACCTCTTTTCCAAGTTTTCTGTTTTGCTGATATTTTTTTACTTCCCATTTCTTTATATCATGGCTAACATTTCCTCTATATAACTTACAACCATTTCCATAATTTGTTTTGACTTTTCTTTTTTATTACCTTTTTTTATCTTTCATTTCTCTTTTTATGCTACTATTCCCCTTTATAGGTTCATAGGTGTTTACTAGCTAACAACTACAATGGCCTTTTTAAGCCTAGCCATGTATCCCAAATCTTTGACAAGTTCTGGTACCCTTGATAAGTGTAAGCTGGGGCTTGGGAGATAAAACATTTACAAGGAGGGGCCTGGGGGATCTGTTTATAAGTTCATAGGTAGGTACTAGGCTATCTGCCCGAGGGCATTTATAAGCCTAGCCAGGGTGTGTCAGCTTTCACCCCCCCATTGATTAATTAACTGAGCCTCTGTCAAGAAGAGCCAATGAAGTGATCCCAGGGGTGTATTTTCTGTTACCCATCCACTCGTCAAGGTTTCTCTTGAAGAGTGTTAATGAGGGGCTCTTCCTAATGTAGTTAGGAATTTTGTTCCAAAGCATGGGGAGTCTCTGTGACAGGAATCTATCCCTCCAGCATGTTCTATTTATTGTTGTGGCGAAGTTTAGCTCACTAGAGCGAGTGGCTCGCAGTGACTTGGATTTCTTTAGGTGGAGCATGTCCATCAATTCTGAGTTGGACATGACTTTGTAAGTCAGGCAGAGATCACCTCTGAGTAAGCGAAATGCCACTGAGTACAGCTGGAGTTTTTCCAGTCGTGCTGCATAGGACATATGTTTGAGACCAGTAATCCTCTTGGTGATGTAGTTTTGTGGTCTTTCCAGCTGTTGGAAGTGTCTTGTGAGGTACATCCCAAACGGGGCACTGTACTCTGATGGGTCTGATGAGTGATGAGTAGAGGGGCACTATAACCTCTTTATTTCTAGATGCGAACCCTTTAGTAATTAGATGAGCTACATAGAAGGATTTCCTAACTACGTTGGCACTATGATTGTCAAAGGAGAGATTACTATCTACCTGAGTCCCCAGATCTCTTATTACCTCTTCTCTATTAAGGGGACTGTCACCTATGTGGTAATTCATGGGTGTTTTGTTTTTCCCAAACAGGATGATTATGCATTTTTTGGTATTTAGCTTGAGACCATGACTTTGACACCAGGTGTCCGTCTCAGAAAGGCCCTTTTGGAGAATGTCCGTGTCAGCCGGAGAGTCAGTTATGGCTCCCAGTTTGCAGTTATCAGCGAACTTAGTTAGCCATAGTCCTCCTGTGTTTGCCTGTACCTCTGAGAAGTATATGCCGAACAGTAGGGGTCCCAAGACCGAGCCTTGTGGAACACCACTTGTGACTGGTTTAGAGTCGGACCTGGAGCCCGCTATTCTTACTGTGTGAGTTCTGTCTGTAAGCCAGTTGGCAACCCATCTCTTACCGTAGGGGTTTATGTTCAGGCTGGTGAGTTTTTCTATAATTCCCGAGTGGGGAATGGTGTCATAAGCCTTGGCAAGGTCAAGGTAGGCTGTGTGAACTACCTTCCCCTCATCTCTGGCCTTGGTGACTGTCTCGAAGAAGTCAACCAAGTTTAGTAGGCATGATCTGACCTTAGCAAAGCCGAACTGGGTCAGGTCAAGTGTTTGGAGGTTCCCAATGTCTTTGTTAATGAGTTCCATGATGATGCACTCCATAGCCTTGCAGACCAGGCTAGTCAGGCTTATGGGATGATAGTTACCAGGGTCAGTTGTGGCCCCTCCTTTGTGGAGCGGAATAGCCATTGCTGTGCACCATTCTATGGGCACGTAGCCTGTGGAGAGGCTGAGGGTGAACAGTGTGTTTAGGTGGGGGATTAGTTCATTCTGTTCATGCAAGACGCAGCCTGGGACACCATTTGGCCCCATTGATACTGTGCTTTTGGCTTTTGAAAGGGCTGTTTTCACCTGTGCATCTGTGATTTCCAGGACACTACACTTTTCCGGTATTGTTGTGGGCCCTTTTGGGGGTGAGAGGGGGGTGAAGTTTGCACTGAATCTATCTGCCAGGATGTTGACAATATCAGTGGATTCAGTATATTTTGTGCTATTTTGCACTAGCTCAGAGCATATCTGTCAGTTGCCACTTAGATTCTTGACATAGCTAAAGAAGGCTTTGTGGTTATCTTTCAAATCCTTGGCTATTTTTCTTTTGAAGTTAGCCTTGGAGGATTTTATGAGGGACCTTAGTTTCTTACTGATACTGATCAGGGATGTCTTTCCTTCTTGGGATTTGCTTTTTTTCTGAACTAGTTTCCTCCTTCTATTGTATAGCCTGTTTATGGCAGGGGTCCACCAGACTGGTTTCCTTCTCTTAGGGGAGTGAGTCTTGGTTTTGCTAGGGATGGCATGATCCATGCATCCTTGTAGGTGCTCATAGAGTGCATTTGTAAAGGTTCCTGCATCTTGGACACTGTTATCCTTTAGCGTGGGGGCTGTGAAACTTACCACCTCTGTCTTAAGTAAGATGAAGTTTGCTATAGAAACGTTTTTCACTGTGGTTTCCTTGGTTGGAGGGGGTGGTGTGGTGTGGACATCCAGAATGATTAGTTTATGGTCTGATCTAACCAGTGACGAGTTGACCTCTGGTGTGGAACACCTGTCGCCCATGTTGGTGATGACCAGGTCCAATATGTTTTCACCTCTGGTAGGGGGGTTTACCAGCTGATCCAGGGCATTTGAGTTGATAAATTCCAGGAAGCGCTAGACCTGGGAGTTTGTACTTGAGTAGTTTTCCCAGTTAACGGTAGGGTAATTGAAATCGCCCAATATCAGGGTGTTCGGTAGGACCTTCATGTTTTCCAGTGTCTCCAGAAAGGCGGAGTGGTGGTCCTGGGTCATAGAGGGTGATCTGTAGCAGGCCACAATTTGCATTGCAGATTTGCCTGATGTTAGTTGCACATGGATGATCTCGGAGGTATCATGCTGCGCCACTAACCTGGAAGTATAGGTATCCTTGATGAATATGGATACACCCCCTCCTTTTGTGTTTCGGTCCATGTTCTGTGGCTGAAATGTGTGGTATGAGTTGTAGCCCGGTAGTGCTGGGGTGCTCTGTGGAGCCTTGAACCAGGTTTCAGTTACTGCACAGCTGTCTATGTACTCCATACCGAGGAGTGCTTCGAGCGCATGCATTTTGAGATTTAAACTCCTGGCGTTGAGTAGCATAACCCTTATTTTTTATTTGTGCTGTTTACGGAGGTGGGTTTGACTTTTGAGCCTTGCCTAAAAAAGGCACTATGGGGGCAGCAAGAGCCTTGGCCGGTATTTGAAAGCCTAGGGGTGACAGGTGCAAGCCGTCTCTTGCGAAGCAATGAGGCATGTCAAGCATGTTGACCCAGGCTGACAGACACTGGATCTCCTTTGAATGACACCAGAAGCTTAGCCAATTGTTGAAATTGATCATTTTTTCTTTATACTGCAGTATCATTCTTGGTGAGGGAAGGACGCTACTCAGGGTCATGGTCATACCCGCCTGGGCTTACATGATCAGAGAGCTCTTCCATGTCTCTTTTCATGTAGTCCAGGGAGGTACGTCTTAGGTCATTCACATCAACATGAACAATGGCAGAGTCATATTTGTACTTGTTCTGGAGTGACCTGAGTGCTTGTGTTATGTGGTGGATTCTGGCTCCCGACAGGCAGCTAACAGTAACCTTCTTTTCCAGCCTAGTGAGTGGGACGTCGGTGTGCCTGACTATAGAGTCACCTATTACTAGTGTATTAGGTATGTTATTTCGCCTTAAGGGCTGTGATTGTGCGGCACACTGATTTTATGTTTTATGTGTTGTCTGGTTTGTGACGGGAGGTGCAGGTTTTTTGGGTGTCTGCTTTGGAGGTCTGTGATGCTTTTGCCGGTTTTTATTTAGAGCCTCCAAGTATGATTTTGTGTATTTTAGTGTATTTTTTGCCAGTGCTGGTTTAGTATGTCTATGTGAGGCTGGAGGTTTGGTGCAAATGTTAAACCTTCTCCTCATGACTGCCTGTTCCAGTCTGGGGTGGAGAGAGCTTAGCCTCCAGTTTAGCTATATGATTGCATCTCTCGCATATGTTAATGTTTTGTGGTAGGAGGAGAGGGTTGTCTGTGTACATGAGGCAGTTGTAACATTGCCTCAGGATACCCAGGTTCACCAGCTGGACTGGAGAGTATACCTGAAATTGCCCTTTGGTCATGCCTGAATAGTAGGGTGAGCTGCTTAGTCGCTTGGTTGGTGAGGGGTGAATAATGAGCCTTGCCCTGCTGGGCAATCAAGTGTCGGGGTATATTAGTGCTTGCTATTAGGTCTGAGCAAGTGCTGGACTGTAGGATGCTTTTTAAATGCTTAGGTTGAGAGTTAGACTACTTTCAAGGGAAAAACTGAAGAGGAGACTTGTGGAGCCAAGATAAATTTAGCCCTAGCTAACCGGTGCTGCCCCGGATATGCAAAACTGTGCAAACGCGGTTTTTACAGCAGGGAAATGAAATAGAGAGAAATTAGCCCAAAATGCCCTATAAACTACTAACTTCTGGGCTGGAACCACTCCTCCAGGGACAGATGGATGCTCAAAGCTCCCTCTCTCACAGGTGAACAGAGAAAAATCCCTCTGTCCAAGTAAGGTATGGGCAACTCAGAAAATTGTAACACAACCCTGAATTCAACACTAGACTGAAAACTGGACTATACTAGCTTACAAAGGTGGGAAACAAGGAAAAATTTTTTTTTGAAAACATAAGGCAAAAACAGTAAAAAAAAGTACAGTTAAAACAGCTTTACACGACTACAAACAGTAAAAATACACTTAAAACAGCTTTAGATGACTACAAGCAATCAGAAAAGACTTTTTAACAAATTACCCAATTAACCAGTAAAAAAATCTCAAAACTGAGCCCTGTTCCTGTAGTCTTCAATCAGACAAGTTCTAACTGCACACTCCTGCCACTGGGGTGCAGGGGAACCTTCTCAAAAAAAGGCCTGGATTAGTGCTCAAGTTATGCAAACAAAGCTAGATTCAGCAGGCCTGTATTTAGTCTATGCTACAGCAAACAAGGCGCACCAATTTCAGTAAGAAACAGTTCAAATATGCAGGCACTATAAGCCTTTAACCAGAAATTCCCAGCTCAGAAGGGCAGAGTCCAGCCTCTCCTCCCACGAGAGTGCAGACCACGAACCTTCTTAATGTAAAATAACTTGCCTGAAGCCCAAGTCCTTAAACCAGAACTAATACACTTTTAGAATAACAGACACTGAGCCTTCAATCAGCAGTTCCCAACTTAGAAGGATGTAAGCTACCTGTCCTGCCACAACAGTGCAGACCACAAACCTTCTTAATGTAAAACTGGTCTGAAGCCCAAGTGCTTAAACCAAAAGGCTTAGAATGATTGTTACACCAAGCAGTAATAAATACAATTGAGTACTTTTAAGATGACGCAAAAGCAAAATAAAGTAGGAAGAAACACAAATACAGTAAAAGCAGATGAAAAAAGTGCAATTTTTTTTTTGAGTGAGCAAATGAGATGGGCCCAAGAGGATAATCCAAATGCAAATTTACAAGAGGGGCGGGCAGTTTCAAAGCCACCAAGATTAACACCAAAACAAAAGCAGGGAGGATGGGTGGGGAACTAACTGAAAAAACAGAGCCACAACTTCCAGCTAGATAGTACTCAATGTAGCACAAGTAAATCGATTAAAATACTGTATTATTTGAAAAAAAAGTGCTAATACCCCCACTTATCACTGGCTATTCAAGAATTCTAATAAGCATTAACTGAAAAAAACAGAGCCACAACGTCCAGCTAGATAGTATTCAATGCAACACAAAAAATCAATTTAAATGCTGTATTATTTGAAAAAGGTGCAGATAAAGATTTACTTAAATTCACTTATACGTCCAGTTGATTTGATTTCATATAGGTCTTAGCTGGCCAAAGCTCAGAGTTTAAGGATATGAACCATTTACAGGTTGTCTGTGTACGTTAGAGACATAGGTGCTAAGCCAGTGATGAATTTCCTATTCCCCATCCAATTGTCCAAGTTACACTTGAATTGGGTTAGGGAGGAACTCTGCTTCACTTGGATGGGGAGCCTGTTCCAGAAACAGGGTAATATTTGGGATACAATTCCTGTCTCTCCAGCAGGTCCTATTTATATCACAGGCAAGGTTTAATTTTTTAGAATGGGTAGTTCTGGTGCTGGTTGTTTTGTGGATATGCAGGAGGTCCATCAGAGTGGGGTCTAACAATGCCCTGTATGCCATTTCCCCTCAGCAGCCTATACATAATGTATTACACAAGCTTTAACTCTCTCACAGGGATAGAGCCTTGAGGCGGTCTCCGTAGGACATTTTACTTACTCCCTGTATTCTTTTAGTGAGGAACCTCTGTGGATGTTCTATTTGTTGGATATGTTTGAGTTGGTACATACCAAAGGAGGAATTGTGCTCAATGGCCGGTCCGATGAGTGCTCAATACAGTGAAACAATGACTTCCTTGGACCTAGATGACGTACTTTTGTTTATAGATTGCACAATATATAATGATTTTTCTTACTACTGTAGATACTTGGTTAAAGTCTAGATTACTGTCTGTGTGTGTCCCTAAATCCCTGACTACTGTGCCCACTCTAAGGGGTGTGTTGTCAATATAATAAATTATCAGGGGTGGATGACTTCCCGAAGAATAGTATTATGCATTTCTTGGCATTTAGTTTTAGTCCTTAGCTCTGACACCAGTTGTTTGTCTGTGTCGGTCCTTCCTGGCGAACATTTGTGTTGGTGTGGGATTCAATGACAGCTTCTAATTTGTAATCATTTGCAGATTTAGTAATCCATAGACCATTGACATTGGCATTGACTTCACGGACGCCATTGCCAAAAAGGAGCAGTCCAAGGACCGATCCCTGAGGGACACCACTTGTGACTGGCCTCTTTGTAGAGGTGAACTCTCCTGGGTCCTGTCTGTGAGCCAGTTTTCCATCCACCAGGTGTCATATGGGTTTGTACCTACCTCATGAGTTTGTCAAGAAAGCCCAAGTTGGGTATTGTTTCAAATGCCTTGACCAAGTCAAGATAGGCAGTGTGAACCATTTTGCTCTCATCCATTGCTTTGGTGGCCTTCTCAAAGAACTCCAAAAGTTTGAGTAGGCATGACCTGCTCCTGACAAAACCAAATTGGGCTGGCTCCAGTGCCTGGAGGTATACTATATCATTATTGATCATTTCCATGATAATTCCTTCCATGGTTTTCCATACAAGAATAGTGCAACTTATGGGTCTGTAGATGGCCCACCTTTGTGCAGAGGGATGATTGTTTGTTCTCCAGTCATGAAGCACAAAACCCGTTTGGAGGCTACAGTTAAATAGCAATTCCAGACAGATTGATAGATCATGTTTCATGCTATTTAGATGGCATCATGCAATATTGTCTGTGCCCACTCATGCAGTGTCCTTGGCTATAGCGAGATCATTAAGTACCTGTTCCCTAGTGATAGCGGGGGGTGGGGTATATTTGATGGTATTTTTTGAGGGAAGATTGAGGGGGACAGAAGGGCAAAGTTGGAGCTAAATTTTTTGGCCAGTAGGTTTGCTATATATTCTGTCTCCGTATAGGTGGCTCCATTTACAATGAGCTCTGCACACAATTGTGAATTGCCTTTGAGGATGTGGATATAGCAAAATATTGCCTTGTGGTTGTCCTTTGCTTGGGAGATCAATTTTACCTCAAATTTGGTTTTAGTAGACTTTATTTGTCCTCTGAGTTGTGTGTTTAGTTTGGTGAGAGTGCTTTTATCCTGCTGGATGCTACACCTCCTTTTTACCATGATTTTTTTCCTTCTGTCATGTCTATTGATTTTGTGATTCCACCAAGATGGCTTGTTTTTTGTTAGTTCTGTAGTTCTTCCTGTTGGGTGCAGCTGCCTCTATGCAGCTATTAACATGCTTGTATAAGGTTTCTGTGAACAGTTGTGCATAGGCAGCAGTGTTCTCAGTGTTTATGGGGGCTTGAAATTTTGCCAGGTTATCACTTAATAGTAGGAAGTTAGCCTTGGAGTAGCTCCTGAATTTTCCAGGGTTAGCTGGGGCTACAGGTTTTATTTTTACTTCGAAGGAGACCATATGTGGTCTGACCTTTCTAGGGAAGACATTACACAAGGGGGCATACAGCACTCTCCTATATTAGTGAGGACCAGATCCAGTAGGGTTGCACCCCTGGTTAGTGTATTGACATTTCTGGTCCAGGGAGTTTGTGTTTACAAAATCCAGGAATCTCTGTGCCTGTACATTTGGTATCATATAGGCTTCCCAGTTAAAAGTGGGGTAATTAAGTTGCCCATGAATATGGTATTGGGTTGGATGGTGAGGTTCCAATAAGTTTAAATGCATGGTATGGGTTTCATGGGTCATAGAGGGGGACCTATAGCTTGCAAGGAGGTGGTATTGGATTTTGCCTATTGTGATTTGAACATGGAATAGCTCAAGTGCATTGTTGTTTGGCCAGCCTTGAGGCGTTTTTATTTATTTTTGATGTAAATTGGTAAAGCTACCACCTTTAGTCCCTTTCTGTGTAGTAGTTGGTCTAAAAGTGTGAATGACATTATAACTTTGCACTGTTGGTACGCTCTCCATGGCTTTAAACCATGAAACATGAAAAATATGCCTTATTCTGTGGTTAATGGTTCTGTGGGGGCCAATGTTCAACCCTCAGTAAATGCACAGATGTCAGCATTCTCTAAGGTAGAGAGAGCTTCTGGGGAATGGAGTTTTTGTTTAGACTCCTAGCATTGAGCAGTAATACCTTTAGATTTTCTTGGTTTTGATTTGCTATGTCAGAAGTACTTTCAGTTAGGCATTGGCTAAAATAGACACTATGGGGGAAGATAATGTTTTAGCTAATATTCAGAAGCCTAGAGGGCTGACAAATATGCACCCCCTTAGAATGACACCAGAAACTAATTATTAAAGTCGGGTATTTTTTGTTCGTATTGTGGCATCCTTGGAGAAGGTACAGTGCTGCTCAGTGTTAGGATGACACCAGCCTGGTACCCATATTCCAAGAGTTCCATGATGTCTCTCTTCAGATAGTGTAGAGAGGTACATCTCGGGTCATTTACTCCCACATGGACTATGACTGAGTCATACTGGTACTTATTGTCCAGTGACCTGAGTGCGTGCTTAATGTAGCGGATCCTAGTCCCTGATAAGCAACTGACTACTACTTTCTCCTTACTCAGCTTGGTGAGAGGGACATCATGATGAGTGTGTATCATGATGGAGTCTGCAGTGACCCAAATGTTGGATTGTGTGGTGCTTTGACTTATGGGCTTAGAAGTAGAGGCTAAGAGTGTTCTGCAGACAGCTAATTCTGTTGGTTGGTTTCATATTATTTTTTTTAATATTTTATTTCTGCCAGGGTTTACAGTAATTCCTGTGTGAATTTCTGTTGTAGCAGTGTTTATTTGGCTTCTGTCTTTGACAAATGCTTAATTTTACTGTTTCTGTGGAAATTGTTAGTATTTCTGTCAAAACTGGAGTGTGTATGTGTGCTCTTGGACACTAGGGACTGTCTTGTGCAGTCAGAACCATAATCTAATTGTGCCCATCTTTATTGTTGTTACTCTGCTTTTATTTCATCTTTGAAGGGAAGATATTGCAGACCATAAACTCTGCTAAACATTATTTTCTGCAGGTTAATGTGGTTGAAGTGTTTATGGAGCTAATTATTTCACTGGTCAGGCACATTGGTTGCTTTGGTGTTGGATTTTGTGTACTGGAATTGCTTTAACTTCTGTCAGTTGTAAAGAATTTGAACACATTTCAAGCTGCTTTTTGATAATAGGACAGTTTGACAGAGGTTTATTATTCAGGAAGGTGTTTTCTCTCCCTTAACTTGATAGATCTTAACTCTGATACTCCCCAGCAAATCCAGTTGCACTCAAAGTAAAAAAACAAATGAAAAATATGCCTTATTCTGTGGTTAATGGTTCTGTGGGGGCCAATGTTCAACCCTCAGACAATTTACCTTTTGCCCCATCTCCCTCTAGTGTAGCTTTACCAGCTACTATGAAACTGGGTTCAAAGACATCTACCGGGGCTGTTCCAGTACCTGGTGCAGGTATGTCAGAGCCAAACCCTTTAGGTGCAGAAGTATTCCTGGGTAAGAAACCTTTTGCCAGATGTAATACTCCTAATTCTCTGTCCTCAGATATTTTATCTAGTAGTGAGGTTCAAAAAAAGAAATAGAAGTTTCATTATACAGATGATTAGATTATAGCTGTTTATATGGCTGTTGTGGTATCCTTGGTTAAGAGTGTTCTGCAGACAGCTAATTCTGGCGGTTGTGTTTCCATACATGCTCTGATGCTAGTTTGGCTAGAGACCTTTCTGTTGTTGCACCGAATGAAGAGAAATCTGATGGAGGACAACCGTGATTTCCTAGTTGATACAAGGGAAAGATTTAGTGATGTTTTTGCTTGGGAGCAGTCGGGAACTACCCCAGAATCAGCCATGGTATCTGACCTTATAGAGGAAGAGATGCCCAAGTCTGTGGCTATCCTCTCTCTCTTACTGGCTTTGGAAGATGTTTATAAAGCTGCCTGCAGGACACTAGCATCTCTTCCAGCAGTCCCTAAAAGGATCAGGGGAAATATAGGGGATCCTTGGGTAAAATTCTGTCTTCTCATTTCACTGCTGATCCAACTGCAGTCTCTCCACCTGCATGCTTAAATAAAAAGTCCTTGGCTTCATCGAATCAAACATCCCCCCCCTCATAAAACGGGAAAGTGGTTAGATCTTCAAGATAAAAGGATGACTCTATTAATCTAGCCTTTAGAATATTAAATTCTCAAGGCTATATGTGAACAGTTGTTATTTTATAGTATGCATGCAATTTGGACCATTTTGCTTCATCTTTATCTGCAGAACATATATGAATGAAATTATTTCTAATTCAACTCAGGTTTCAAAACTTTCTTTTGGGGGTGTGCAAGAATGTACAGATACAGTCTCAAGAAATGCTGATTTTTTTGTTATAAGACTATAAGCATTGTTATATAATCAGAACTTCTCTGATGATTTAAAAGCTGAAAATTTGAATGCATCTTAAGTTCTGAACTTGTGTTTGGGCCCTCTGTTACACAGATACTTAAACAGTGGAATGATAGAGGGAAGTTAATATATGGGGGTATCTAAGATGTTTCATGTGCCCATGCTCTTCTCAAACAAATTGTCTTCCTTCAAGGGGCTAAACAAACAAAAATCCCAGTGAAACAGAAGTCAGGGATCCAAAAGGAAATGGTAGGAGGATAATTCTGCAAAATCAAACAGGAGTTTTTATTTTCCCAAGAAAATAATCAACCACCTGCAAAGGAATGACTGTGCAGAGTCATAGAACACCACCACCTCCCTCCTGCCCTTCCTTTTCTTCCTCCTTTTTCCAGGCTCTTGCTCAACCCTGCAGCCTGGCTGCAAGTGGTCCCAGACAAATGGGTTCTGAGAATAATATGGAGAAGATGCACTTAGCAATGGATAGAAAATCCTACCCCTTTCAAGAGGAATTCTCTTAGCACTCACTGGACAGACAGAGCAGTTTCCTCCAGTGCTCCATCACATGGTAGAAGCTGGGACCATAGAACCATTGCCTGCAATACACAAAGGGAACTTCAGAATCTTTTAAGTACCAAAAAAGGAGCACTCCTGGAGACCCATCCTTTTTCATTTCTAAACACCTTTGTAAAAGTTCCAGATTGAAAATGCTCACTGTATAGTTGGTCCTAGCATTGCTTCCAGATCACCATTTCATGGTGACTTTGTATTTCAAGGACACTTATCATATTCCTATTGCTCCCAATTTTAGGACATTTTTGAGGTTTGCTTTGTCTGGCTTACATTATCAGTTTTTTGTATTACCCTTTTGTCTATCTACTGCACCTTGAATTTTTACAAATTGTCTGGCTCTGCCTGTTGCCTATTGGGGAACCCTAGGCATCCACATTTTAATTTATTTAGTGACTTGCTGATTTGTGCAAGTTCTGTATCAAGATGCTTAGAGTCCCCTATACAAGGTCACATCCCTCCTTTCCCACCTGGGCTTAAAACTGAACCTTCAACTTCAAATGTCCTTTCTCACATTCTGTCTATGAATTGTTTTCCTGGGGTGGTTCATAGACACAGTTCCTGCAAGAAGGCAAAGTTCTGACTTATTACGGTATTTTCTTGGATTTCTCTGCTAGACATGGCCTCAGCAAGAGAGTTCCTCAAAATTCTAGGCCTCATAGCATCAATGATCCTGACAAGCCAGACTACTGCACATGAGGAAAATTTAGTGGTACTTAAAGAATTGTTGGACTCAGCACCTTCATCCCTTGAATTTCCAGGCACAGTTAATGGGATTTGTGAAACAGGGCCTGCAGTGGTGAATTGTCTCTGAATTCAGGACTCATTTTCTATCTTCAGACCCTGTTCCAATCTGTCAAGACAGACTCTTCATATTTTGCATGGGGAGCGAGGCTTGTGGGGTCCTCAAGACATGCTAAAGCAAATAAATGTAAAAGAGAGGTTGGCAGTGATTCATGCCTTAAAACTTCTTCACCACCTACGGACTCCAGGTCCACTTTTCTAGTGGTCGCACACAACACTACTGTTACATGGTAGCTCAATGAGCAAGGGGTAAAATGTCATACCATTTTTGCTGGTTGGCAGTGATGGTCTGGCAGCTGGTGCTACAACATTCTCTGACTTTTCAGGCTCATACTTTCCATTAGAGCAAAACACAGTGGCAGACAGACTAAGCAGTTTCTGGACAGATGCTCAGGAATGGAATCTCCATGTAGTAGTTTAGTAGTTTTCCTGGACTTGATCAGATATGGGAAACACTACAAGTAGATCTGTTTGCCTCCTTCCAAAACAGACAACTGAGAAAGTTGTTTTCAAGACATCCTTGCAACCATGCATGGAAAACAGACAGTCTATCATTACATGGTCAGGAATGTTCTCGTATGCATTTCCACCCTTTCCATTGACTCCCAAGGTACTTTTAAAGATTCAGAAAGAATTACCAAAGATAATTGTGGTAATCCCCTTTTGGCCCAGGCAAAGTTGGTTTTCCCCTTTCATAGAATTGGTCAAGGGCAATTACCAGAAGCTTCCTCACAGACTGAATCTGCTTACACAGCATCAGTGGTGAATAGTACATCCCGATTTGGAGCAATTGCAGCTGACAGCCTGGATGATTCTATTTTGATACCTTTTAAGCACTTGTTCCATGAGGATGTGTGTCAGGTATTTACGGAGGAGAAAAAAAACTGCAACTAGAAAATCTTATGTTTATAAGTGAAAGAGGTGTGCCTAGTCAATAACAGAGGTCCCAAATGGGTTTCATTCTCCCTGTTTTTGAAATATTTGTGTGAGCTACTTGGATATACGTCTATCAAAGTGCATATTGTAGCCCTAAGCTTGTCTGCAAATGGATCCCCCTCTTTTGTCTCCATTTCTGGTCAAGCATTTATGAAAGGAATGTTGCATTTCCCCTCAAAAACAAATTTCTCTTCCCTGGGATCTCAACTTTTGTTCATGAAAAATTGACCTTACCTCCTTTTGAACCTGCTTCTCATACGGTTATGGTTCATTACTTGGAAGACTATTTTACTATTCCTGTGACATATGCAAGTCAATTCTCTGAGGTGCAAGGACAGGGTTGTGTTATGCACTCATCCATCATTCATGCCTAAAATTGTTTCTAAATTTACCTGGAATCAAGCCATCAATCTCACGGTGTTCTATTCTGATCCAAAAAAACAATGGAGAAAAGATTCTACATACTTTGGATGCTCACAGGCAGCTCAGCTAATACCTTGACAGAACAAAGCTCTTTAGGAATGTTGAACATCTGTTTGTCTTCTGTATGAGGGCTAAGAAAGGTCATTGAGTCTCTAAGTAAATTATTGCATGATGGTTGTCCTCTATTGTTTTCTGTTACTGCTAACAAGGCAAATCCTCTTCCAGGCAAGGTTAAGGCTCACACAACTAGGGCCTTATCATCTTTGATGGCATATTTGAAATGGTTGGACCCCAGAAGCATTTTAAAGGCAGAAACCTGGTCTTCTCTTCATACCTTCACAAAGCACTACAAACTGGATTCCTTTTCAAGGTCTAGAGCAGCATTTACTAGAACCATTCTCCACGGGCTTCTTATCCTTCCACCTCCCAGGTCGGGTAAGCTTTGAGAATCTACCTAAAATGCCACTGAGGCAGTGGGAGTGATGAACATAGTACAGTTTGTAAGTCATACATACCTGTAACAGGAGATGTTCTGCTATTCATATGTTGCAGTATTCACAACATGAGGGAGTCTGCCGCAGGCTGACCCAAACGTTTGACCAGTATACCGAAGTCTAAAACTACTGTAAGGTATGTGCAATGTCACACATAGGAACCCATCCAACGCTGGTTATAAAGTGACTTTGGTTATAAAGCAGACTTCGGCATGTACCATCCTCAGAACATTTCTGCCACCAGTCTGAGCGTCTTCTCAGATCATTTGCTGTTCAGTGAAGTTGCGTATTCCATTTTAGATAAGTGTCCTGCTGGGTTTTTTCTTTCTTGCTTTTTTTGTGCTACTGTTGTTTGCTTAGGTTGCATGTCATCTAGGAAGTGCAAGTGTCAGTGTGGATGGCAAATTCCACATAAGGATTACCACAATTTCTGTCTCTTTTGCATAGGCCCTAAACACAACCATACCTCTTGTGCTGTTTGTAAGGCCTTTGTCCCAAAGACACTGCATAGTAATCTCGCTTCTCTTAATCTGTATCAGTAGAATCAATGTCTTAAGCGCTTAGCATGTGATGCTATGGAAGGTGCATCAGGTCCTTCAGGGGGATCTGCTCTGAAGAAGGCCAAGAAATCCAGGCCTGAAGTTTCCACTGCTCCTCCAGTTCTGACATTTCATCCGAGGACAATGTTGGCCTGGAGACCTGTTCAGAAGTAGCTGGTGATTCTTCCAGGGGTACCACTGTGGAGGCCACAAAGGATTCTGCTAGCATGTCCTCAAGGGATATGCAGATGTCCACTTCGTGTGTAGGGGGGGAACCCAGGCTCATTGTTTCTGAAGGCCCTCGAGGCATTACAGAAATCCTGGTGCATGAGGACATCCTTGGCAATATTATCGAATGCAGGGCAACTTTGGGTCCCTCGTCCTTCCACCATATGGAACCACTGAAGAAGAAGCAGAAAACCAAGTATTCTTCTCCTTCCCCTCAAGAGAAATCCACTGATTGGCAAGCCTTTTCACAAGGGCTGTTAAATGCCTTCATGGCCCTTAGGCAATCCACAGGAGTTTCTCTTCCTTCTCCTTCCCTTTCCCCAGTTTCCCCACAGAAAAGTATTAGAATTGAGTACTCCTCTGATGAGGAGGATTCTTCTGGGGATGAGTCCTTGGTATACTCTGCCCAGATGTCTTCCCCACTGGGATATGCTTCCCCAGAGGAGGAATCAAATGGGACTGACTCTCCAGGAGAAGATATTGCCTTTGGAGAGACCATTGTGAAGATGAAATAATTATTCAAGTGGGATTGCTTCCAGGTCTCAGACATACAAAAAAGATATTATGATCTTTTACAGATGAATTCCCCTTCCCCATCTGCAGTATCTCCTGCACTTCCTGCCTTCTTGGATTCTTTCTCCTCTGCTACTAAATGCCCAGATTCTCAACCTCCAGCCCCAGAAAGGCCAGACAGGTTCTATAAAGTGCCAGATAAGTGCAATTTCTTGTTTAAGTGCTCTTCTGCAGACCCAGCTACAATTTCAGTGTCTGCAGATAAACCTTGTAAGCTTTTGCCTTCTATCTCCCTTTTACCCTCGGACAAAGAGAGCAAAATTATGGAGAGGTTGGGGAAAAAAGTTTATACTTTAGCCACTATGGCCTTCAGGGGCATTAACTACCAGACCCACATGGCTAAATATTCTTTAGCCCTTCTTTCTCAAGCCACTAAGCTCCTTTCTGAGCTTCCAGACTCTAACATTAAATCCCAGCATACTTCCATTCTAGGTTCTTCTGCCCAAGTGACACATCATTCTATTAAATGCAGCTATGATGCAGCGTAATCTCCCAGAGCTGCTGCATCTGTCTCTGTCCTTCGGAGATGCTCTTGGCTGAGACTACAGCCACTACCAGATGACATCAAAGCTAAGATTATGGTTGCTTCATGAGATTCCAAGGCTTTGTTTGTGTCTACAGCTACAGAACATTTTTAAGTCCTTGCAAGAAAAGGTCAAGGAGCTACAGGACCTTAAACATATATTTGTGTCACCAGTTCCAAGACTTCAGAGGGACTATCGCTTTAAGACCACCTTTGCAAGGAAGCCTTCTAGACCTCCTTCTTCCAAAAGTAAAAAAGGTGCCAGAAAGCCTTAATCTGCCAAGTGTAGTTCTGCTTCTCCTGCTGCTCAGAAACAGCCCATCTGATGCAAGTCTTTATTCATTCCTTATTGTTAGGACTTCGGTTCCATCCTCAGAACCGACATGGCCATTTCCAAGCTTGCACCATCCAAAAACTCTTAGCTAAGACCTACCCACAATGCCCCTCTCATAGTTACTCCAGATTTCATTTGCCGCGTTCCTCGTCAGACATGCCTAGCCATCTCTCTCAGAGCTAAGTGGAAATTTCTGATTTTTGGTGTAGTTTCTCTTCAAAGTTTCTTGTTTTCTAGTTAGGTTAGCCTTTTCTTATTATCGTCTATAACCTACTTTTATTTCCTATCCTTTACCTGTGGTAATTAAATCTCTACCATCGTTGGTACTGTCCCTCTCTCCTACCTTTGGTAGGCCTTTCTTTACTACTTGTGGTATTTTTTAAATACCATTGTTGGTATTCTCTCCCTTTTCTTTCCTTCTTATTGTTTCCTTTAGGATGCCCCTTGTTGCCTGTACTATGTCAGACAATGGTAAGTTGGAGTTTAAACAATGTGACAAGTGTGGGCATAAGATGCCCAACTCGGATGGCCATGATCGATGCATTTACTGTTTGGGCGTGGACCATATTAAAACTGATTGTGACATTTGTGCTACTTTTAGCAGTTGCACACTAGCACGCTAGCAGAGTGTAAAAATAAGCTTATTTTGAAAGGTTTAATCAAAATGCCTTTTTTGGAGGCTCTATCTGGGACGGAGGTCTCACCGCCTCCAAAGACCAAATAACACAAGGAAAAACGGAGTCACTCGGTCCCTACATCTCTGTCAGTTATGGAACAGAGTCAGCTCCATGCTTTTCTGGTGTCCTCGGCGCAGACCTCTTTGGCACAAGGCCCCATGTCCTCTCCCTCGGTGCCATCTCTGATGTCGAATCCTATTTCGGTTCTAGCCTTGGCACCACCAGTCCTTGGTTCCGACATTGGCTTCCATGACTATACATGCTTTGGCACCATCCCCAGCCACAATACCGATAGCTTCTTCGGCTCCACAGATTATGACCTGTGCTCCTAAAGTCGAATATCTCCTAAGAACCAGATACTCTGCAATGTATGACCCTTTTCTGGGGCATCGCTTCAGCCCCTTTCTTGAAAGACCTGATTCTCCTTCAGCAGCCTCCTTTAGATCCACCAGGAGCCTTTCTGAATTAGATGTAGTGCGGGTTGTGGACCAGCTTCTGGCAGCTAGGGGATTGCCCACTCCAGCAAGAACTTCCATCCCCTTTAGCTCGGAATCTTTCACAGCATACTCTCCTGTTTATCCTCCTCTGGCCTCTACCCAGGCCCTGGAGATCTTGGTACTGCTGTCCACCCTGGTGCATCCTGTCTCTGCTCTGACTGCAGATTTTTCCCTGTTGGCACTGAACACACTTGCTGCATCAGCTCCGCTGGAGCTGGTGCACTCTCAGAGCAATGTTTGGACTGTCAGCACCTTGGTACCTAGCCCGGTGCCTATTTTTTTGCTGGTGCCATCTATATCCACAGCTCCAATGGCTTCCAGTCCTCTCAGAGCTCCTCACCTGGAGGTGGGCTCCTCATGGCAGGGTGTGACCCTGGTTCTGAGGTTGTCCTTCTCTGTTCCAGGCTCCCATCCGTCCTTGGGCGGGCCTGCTTTTCAGGTGGAGAGGGTTCTTGCCTCTGCAGGCTCACAGTCAGCATCAATGACATCGGCATCAGAACCCCCCCTAGCATGCAGCTGTCCCAACCCCCTACTTCGGGATCCCAGGCATGGGAGCCGCAAGACCTCCCTTTGAAGGGACCCCTTTCTTCGGAGTCCTCCTCAGAAGATCCCACTGGGGAGCCAACCCGGAAGAAATGGTGCAAGAGGAAGCACCTTGATTCCCCTGAGGAATCTATCACTGAAAACACCAATTGTGATGAGGGAGAAGGGTCCCCACGATCTCCCCCAGATGACGTCTCATTCGGAGACATTCTCGAAATCCTCAAGCAGCGGGGAGACTGGAAGTCCTCTAATCCTTCTTCTGAGGAATCGGTGTTCTTGCAGGCCTTCCGTGCCTGGCCATCTACTTCCTGAGTGACCCCACCTGCAGATGAGCTTGTTAAGCTGATCGTACAGCGTGCCTGGAAAGCCCCAGAAAATGTAGAACCTGTCCTCCGGAGGCCGGACAAAATTCTATCCACACCTGAAGACCAGCCCCCCACTGGTCCAAGCAGTTGATGGTTAATTCCATGGTCGTGGTGGCGGCCACAAAGAGGGAACTGGCAGAAGACAGTTCCACTGTCCATCCTCCGAACAGGGAGTCTCGGGCCATGGACAGACTAGGGAAGTGGACCTATGCTTCAGCGACCTTTGCCATTCGGTCGCTGAACTATCTGGCATACTTCACTCGCCTCCAAAGAGACCTAATCTCTGAAATGTCTTCCTCTTTGTGGGGGGTGGGTACTACCTGATGAGGTGCGTGACACTGTTGCCACGCAGCTAGCTACCCTTGAATCTATTTCGAACTCCTCGATGCGTTTGATATCTCACACCACCGAGGGTGCAGCTCGAGCTGCCGCATCAGGCATTGTCGTGAGACTTCATGCTTGGATGCGGTTGTGTGATTTTGTAGACCCCATTTAAATCTTCCTTCATCAACTCACCTGTCGATGAATCTGCAATTTTTGGTCCCAAAGTTTGAGACACATGAGCACAAAGTGAGAAAGACCTTGTCTGCTGTGGGCATACGCTTTTTCTACCCCCCCAGAGGTCCTACTCCAGTAACCAGAAGGGAGGAAAAATGTGCTTCAGAAAATCCCAAGGATCTTTTCGTGACATGGTGAGCAATCCCCCCGGGGCAGAGGGGGCAACTCATCTGGAAGACGCCCCTTTCGGGGTAGAGTGTGTTCACGTAAACATGTCGCTAGAGATTCCTTCTCTGGCCGACCCTACCAGCGCACTTGAGCAGTGGCCTGATTGCTTTCCTCTGGAAGCAGTCGGGGGTCATTTTTCTCTGCACCTACCAGCCTGGCAACTTATTACTACCGATGTTTGGGTGCAGGGAATAATATCCAGAGGCTACTAGATACCATTTGATTTAACTCCCAGACCCGTCAAATGAATCCCCAATGTGCCACCCAATCAGAGGGAAGTAGCAGCCTTAGAAATAGAAAAGCTGCTAAGAAAAAGAGTCATCCAACCAGTCCCACCAGACCAGAGAGGATCCGGGTTTTACTTGAGGTTCTTTTTAGTGCCAAAAAAGACAGGAGTGGAGACCGATCCTGGATCTCAGCCTATTGAACAAATTTATCAAACCTCAAAAATTCTGGATGGTCATGGTACAGTCCATTCTTCCCTTCCTAGGGAGGGATAACTGGATGTGCTCTATAGACCTCCAGGACGCGTATTACCACATATAGATGGATCACCGCTCCTGGAGGTTTCTCCACTTCTGGCCGAGAGCCAGTCACTACCAGTTCAGGACACTGCCATTTGGTCTCTTGACAGCCCCCCCTGAGTGTTCACCAAATGTATGGCAGTTGTAGTAGCTCATCTTCAACTACAAGGATTCCAGGTATTTCTGTATCTAGATGATTGGCTCCTTACCTCCCCGACCAGGAATTTTCTAATTCGCAGCCTCTCTCTTACACTCAAGGCATCACACTCCACTTGGGGATTACAATCAGCAAGGACAAATCTCAAATGTCCCCAACAAAAGCACTAGAATTCATTGGAGCAATCTTCGACACAACATCATGTCAAGCTTCCCTCCCTCCTCACAGGCTTTTGAAAATAAGACACCAAATCCAAGCCCTCCGCCCACAGACCTATGTACCAGCATGTCTTGTACTGCAACTCTTAGGCTCCATGGCAGCTGCCATTACTATAGTAACACTGGCGAGGTTACACATGAGAATACTACAGTGGCGCCTTTCTGCACAATGGTCGATCTTAACTCACCCACTCGACCACATGATACGTCTTACAAACCTTTGCAAGGAAGAAATGCTATGGTGGATGAAGTCACAATCGAATCTTTGGTGTCGACCATTCGGTCTCCCCAGCCCATGGTGACCACAGACACTTCCCTGTTAGGGTGGGGGGGTCATTTCCAGGGAAAGATGGTCCAAGGCACCTTGGTACCCCATGGATGCCAATTTGCACATAAATGTCCTGGAACTGAGGGCAGTTCTTTTAGCATTGCAAGCATTCCATACATCCCTACCTTCTGGGACCATTGCAGTTCAGTCAGACAACATGCCAGTCATCTGGTGTAGCAACAAGCAAGGTGGAACCAGGTCTTACCCCCTGTGTCAGGAAGCCATGAGGATTTGGCACTGGGTGATAGCTTCCAACTGCTTTCTTATAGCAATGCACATTCCCGGGAGTTCCAACCTTATTGCAGACAATCTGAGTAGGAACATCCTGATGCCTCACGTGGTCCCTCAATCCTGTAATAGCGGATTGGATTTTCCACCACTGGGGCAAGCCTTGCTGCGATCATTTGTTTCCCCCTTAAACAACAAATGCAGAAGCTACTTTGCCCTAATCCCCCCTCAGGGAGAACCCCAGAGGGGCGCTCTGATTGTCCCCCGGGTCTACTGTATGCTTTTCCTCCATTTCCCCTCATCCCAAAATTCCTCTAGAAAGCTCAAAGGTTGAGAAGTAACATGATCCTCATTGCCCCTTATTGGCCCCGTCAAGTCTGGTTCCCGTTCCTATAGCCTCATCTGATTCACAGCCCGTGGATCTTGGATCATTCCCAAGGTCTTGTTATCTCATCCTCAGAGACTGATTCATCTCAATATCCACAGCCTCAAGCTCACAGCTTGGTTCCTCCACTTCCAATGATTGTGAGGCTGCCTGACATCTCATCTCCTGTTCGTGAAATTCTTCTGGCTTCACACAAGCCTTCCACCAGGAAAGTTTATTTTAGTAAATGGACTAGGTTCTCTATTTGGGCCAAAGATCAGAATGTAGATCCTTTCTCTATGCCTATTCAAAAGATCCTACAATACCCAAAGACTCTTCTACATGCAGGAGCCTCAGCATCGACAATCACTGTACATTTAGCAGCTATTGCCAATTTTCATAATGGATGTGATAATTCTTCGGTTATGTCACACTGCCTGTGCAAGACCTTTTTGAAAGGAGTATTGCACGTTAAACCTCCTGTCAAGCCCCCCATAGAACCCTGGGACTTGACCTTGGTGCTTCAGTCTCTTACAGGCCCTCCTTTTGAGCCTTTTGATTCATGTGATATAAAGTTTTTGGCATGGAAGACTCTACTTCTAGTAGCACTTACCTCAGCGAGAAGAGCATCTGAGCTGCAGGCCCTGAGTGTCAAGAGACCTTACTTGAACTTCCACAGGGATAGGGTGTCCCTTCGCACTGACCCTTCTTTCTTGCCCAAGGTCATTTCTGGATTTTCCATTAACCAATCTATTGACCTGCTGGTTTTCTTCCCTCAACATTCTAACAGAGGGGAGTACCTTTTGCACACCCTTGATGTGCATCGGCAGCTTCGTTATTTGGACAGGACTAAATCTTTCCTGAAAACAGATCAATTGTTTGTGGCCTTTGCAGGACCCAGATTGGGTAAACCTGTCTCCAAAGTGACTTTATCCTCCTGGCTTAGAAACATCATTACCTTTATCTACCAAACAGAATAAGCTATCCTTACTATTCTACTAGATCAATGGCTACTTCTGTAGCTTTTCATTCCAGAGCCTCTATGGATGATATCTGCACAGCAGCCACTTGGGCAAGACCTCATACCTTTATCTCTCATTACAAATTAGATTTGGCCTCCAGGGGACAAGCATCTTTTGGTTCTGTGGTGCTCAGGAATATCCTTCCTTAGGGCCACCTAGGACTCAAGTAGCTGGGGACTCGGTCCTAACAGTGAGGAATGAATAAAGATTTACAACATCAGATAAAGAAGTTGTGTCTTACCATAATGTTCCATCTGTGTTGTAGATCTTTATTCATTCATCACTTCCTGCCCTCCTTCCCCCTGCCTGGTCTCCTGATGGACTTTAGGAACTCCTGGTTAGGATATTTGCTCAGACAAAGCCTCCTACTGTTTTTCTCTTACTATCTCTATTATATAGGGGCGGGCAAACTGAATCTAGAGTAACTATGAGAGGGGCATTATGGGTAGGTCTTAGCTGAGAGTTTTTGGCTGGCGCGAGCTTGGAAACGGCTGTGTCGGTTCCGAGGATGGAACCAAAGTCCTAACAGTAATGAATGAATAAAGATCTACAACACAAATGGAATGTTATGGTAAGACGGAACTTCTTTTTTCTGAGCAAGCCAGGTAGTCTGTGACTAACCTACCTATTTGCAGTCAGACCGCTCTTTCCTTTTGTCTCTCCATGTCCCTTCCTGCTTGGAAACCCAAGATGCCTGTGTCCTTTCCATCATCCTCAGGGGATATTTCATGATATGGAAAGCTCCTCCAACCTTCAGGGGTATTCCAGAACCTCCAAAAGATCAGTTGACTTTCTTTCCTCAAGTAATTCACACTTTACTCTCTCAGGGTACCATTCAAGAGGTTCCCCCTTCCCAAATAGGTAAGGGTTTTCTACTCAATAATATTCCTAGTTCCCAGAAAGGATGGTCTTTGGACACCCATCCTAGAGATGTCCCATCTAAGCACCTTTTTAAAGATGCCTTCTTTTTGCATGCTTTCCTTAAACACTCGGCTCCTTGTCATTCTTCTACAGGTTTTCATGGTGTCACTGGACATCCAGGACTCCTGTCTTCACATCTCCATTCAGCCTCATTTTTTCAGGAAGTTTCTGTGCTTTACTATTGCTTCCTCACATTTTCAGTTTTCTGCCTTGCCTTTTGGTCTAGCTATGGCACCAAGGGTCTTCTCAAAATGCTTGGCTCTTGTCATTACTTATTGCAGACTCAGGGGTATTCAGATCTTTCCTTACTTGGACAACCTCCTCCTTCAGGCTCATTCTCCAGATCTCCTTCTTCAAAACCTTCAATTCAAAGTATCTCTTCTGGAAAGGCTAGGATTCACAATCAATTTCCAAAAATCCTCTCTCACTCCATCACAGGACCATGTCTTCCTAGGATGCAGAATTCAAACAGACAAGATGTTGACTTCCTTGCCTCCTCAGAAGGTATTCTCTCTAACCTCTTACTTCCATGCTGTCATTCCACTCCAGTCCCTGATTACCAGGGAATTCCTCCATCTGCAGGGCTTCATGGCTTCTACTGTTCCCATACTACTCCTTGCCAAGCTTCACATGAGGAAACTCCAGTGGTATCTCAGGTCAGTTTGGATGCAACATACTCATCCATTAAATTTTGTTATCCCTCTCCTTCCTTGCTTGAAAAAAGAATTGGAGTAGTGGATCCAACAGGTATCGTTAAAGCCAGGACTTCCCTTACAACCATCCTTCCATCTCAGGAGTTGTTCACGAATGCCTCTGATATGGGATGGGGGACAACCTTTGCCTCTTGGAAAGTTCAGATCATGTGGTCTCCTTCCCAATTGAAGAAACACATAAATATAAAGGAAATGAGAGCTCTTATTTTTGCCCTGCTAATGTTCCAGCCTCTTTTTTTCAACCAGGTCCCTTAAAGTGGTTCACAGACAACACCACAATTCTGTGGTATGTCATCAAGCTGGGATGGGACCAAGTCATATCTCTGTGCAGGTTGGCTCTCAAGGCTTGGGAGTTAGCAACTCAATATCAGCTGACTCTGCATTCCTTCCAGTCAGAATGTTGTGGCAGACACATTGAGCAGGTCCATGACTCAATCCCATGAATGGATGTTGCACAGGGATGTGTTTTTGGACATTATTCACCACTGGGGTATTTCTCAAGTAGATCTATTTACCTCCCTATGAACAGACAGCTTCCAAAGTTTTGTGCCAGAGTTTCTGAACCTCAGGCATGGAAGATGGACACCCTATCATTCTCTTGGAATGATATGTTTTTCTATGCATTCCCCCCACTTCCACCTCCTTCAGAAAGTTCTGTTGAAAGTTCAACAGGACCAACCAAAAATCTTGCTAGTAATTCGTTTTGGCCAAGACCGTATTGGTTTCCCCCTTCTTCTGCATTTAGCCAAGGGGAATCATCACAATTTACCTCACAGTATGGATCTACTCACACAGGACAAGGGATCTCTAATACATCCACAAATGTCACCCCTTCAGATGACATTGGGTGTGATAGGGTTTTGATCCCTTTCAGACACCAAGTTTCTGAGGACATCCTACAAGTTCTGCAGGAGGCCAGAAAACCCAGTACTAGGAAATCCTACATTTTCAAATGGAAGAGGTTTTCCATCTGGTCTTTCCAAAGATATACAGCCATTGTCTGTGGATATTCCAGTGATTCTGTCTTACCTGTGTGAATTACTGAAGACTGGGTTGTCATACTCTTCGGTGAAAGCTCATCTCTCAGCTATTTAAGCCTGTCTGCCTATAAACCCCCCATTGGCTTCTATGTTGGAAGTCAAACTTTTCTTGAAAGTAGTCCTTCATATCAGACCACAAAGAAAACCAGTGCCTCCTCCTTGGGATTTAAACTTTGTTTTGGAAAAACTTACATTGTCTCCCTTTGAACCAGCAGTTTTGTCTTCCCTTCAACATTGCACTTGGAAGACCGTGCTTATTTTCACTATCACTTCAGCTAGAAGGGTTTCAGAACTTCAGGCCATTATGGCTTCATCTCATTTTACTGTTTTTCACAAGGATATAGGGTTCCCTACTCACTAATCCCTCCTTCATGCCTAAGTGGTGAATGAGTTGTCTTGTAATCAGTCAATTAATTTACCCACCTTCTTCCCCTCACCACAATCTGCTATTGAGAGTATCTTGCACACCTTGGTTTTTATTTGGATAAAACCAAATCTATTAGGAAGTCTGACCATCTCTTTGTTTCCTACCATCCCAGGGCTCTAGGTAGACCTGTTTCCAAGCAGACAATCTCCTCCTGAATCTGTAAGGCTATTACCTTGTTATGTGTCTCATGGGAAGTCCCTTGCTTCTCCAGTTGAGGCTCATTCCACTAGAGCTGTCTCTTCCTCTGGTGCTTTTTTCAAAGATCTGAATACTTCTATCTTAGAAGCAGCCACTTGGTCTTCTGTCGATACCTTCACAAAACATTATAAGTTGGATAGTATCTGTAGATCTAGAGCTGGTTTTGCAAGGGCTGTTCTTCTGGGGTTTGTAGAGACTGCTACTGCCTCTCCTCCCACTCTTTCTTTTGCATGAGCTGTGGTATTCTTCCTCGTGTTATGAATACTGCAACATATGAATAGAAAGACATAGAATAGTTGTGTAAAATGTTACCATAACCATAAATGTCCTTCTGTTCTATATGTTGCAGTACTCTATCCCTCCCACCTTCCCCCTGATGCTTGCTTGTTTGTTTCCTGGATGTGTTTTTCTCAGTTTTCTCAGGCTGCTGTTCTTCTTGGGGCATTCAGTTCTGAGGATGGTACATGCCAATGTCTGCTTTTTACCAGACGTCACTTTATGACTGATGTTGGATGGGTTCCTGTGTGTAACTTCGCACATACCTTACAGTAGTTTTAGACTTTAGTATACTGGCCAAACATTCAGGGCAGCCTATGGATGACTCCCTCATGTTATGAATACTGCAACATATAGAAGAGAAGGACATCTATGGTTATGGGGTGGTGCTGTGGTAGCGTTGTCGCCTCACAGTAAGACGTCCTGTTTGATTCTCAGCTAGAGCGTCTTCTGTGTGGAGACATGTGTGAATGGGCGTACCTTCGTTGACGGTTGTGCATCAGAGCTGGCAACTCGGTACGTAAAAATCTACTGCCAATCATTAGCGGACCGGAGTTCCGCTGTGGCGACCCCTAACCGGGAAAAGCCGAAAGACATAACAACAACATTCTATCTTTGAATTCCTCACTGCCTCAGTGACAGCACCCACCCGCCATCCCCTAGATTATTCATACTTCAGATGACTTTCCACATCTTTAATTCCATTTATGTTGGATTTTGGTTTTTACATGGTATTCTGATTGGCTACAGATTTACTCTTGCTAGATGATTCTGGCTTTAGGTACTTTCCTATCCTTCTTTGTGGAAGAGAAAAAAACCTGAACACTTGCTTCCCCTGACAGCTGAAAGATTCCCTCTCAGGATATCCTCAGCCAATCAGCTGTCCACAGGAAGAGACAGGGAGGGGAGTCTCAACTTTTGAAAGCTGTCCAGTACTGGGTTACCTTGGCAGATAACTCAAAATGCCACTGAGGTTGTGAGGAATTGAAACCTCTACTGTTACAGGTAAGTAGGACTTGTGCCACAGTACTTTAATATTGTAGTTTTGTTTGAGGTAAAAACTACAGTGTCGGGGTAGACAGTATAAAACAATAATTTTATAACCTATTCAATGAATGAATAATATTCTGTTATGTCCAGTATTAATTCTATTTTGGTTATCTGTCACTGTGATGTGGTGATATTAGGACACAAACCATTCTCACATTTCCATTTCCAGTTATATTAATCATAGAAATTTTTAGGTAAAGTTGTTTTTTCTTTCCAGTGCTTACTTCAAACGCCCCCCCCCCCACACAAAAACAGTTCCCTTGTTCAGTATCTAATTGCGCTTCACATCATCTGCAGACTGTAGCTTTGAAGTAACTCAAAGATCTTGATCCAGTATGTCACATTCCAGTTCTGGCAAAAAAAAGTTTTACCCTGTCCATAGCTGACCATGAGTTATAAAGGTCTGCAATTTGCTAAGAAAAACACCATTACAAATTTAGAAAAATTAGTTTACATTTTAGTTTTTTACAACACTCTTTAAACCACATAGTTTTAGTGAACTGAGATTTTTACGTAGTGTTCTTAAATGTTATGTTGATTAGTTTTTTTTTTTTTTTATCTAAATTCCACAGTGCACTTTTTGCATTAAGCCAGATTTGCCAAGTCCCTCGTTCCTTCTCACACCAGAGTGCAGGTTGCATCAGTATCACTCATGATACCCTACTACAGCAAACAAAGGCAGTGAATACACATTTTCATTCCTAACAACCTCTTTTTTTTTGGGGGGAGGGGGGTCCAAACTGTCATTTTGCCTTTCCAAAAGACAATACAGCCAGTTTCTTCTTCCAACAATGCAGTCACTTTCAAATTCTGTTGCTGAGCTTTAGCCTCTGAATTCACCAACTGCTGTGCAATATATGTAATCTACCCATGAGTTTCAGGGGACTTACCCTTTATCTCATGATTATGTTGCTGCATAGGCAGAACTGACATCACACTGCTCTTGTAGAAGTATATAGTCCTCTTCTGCCCTTCCAGTTTCCTGTGTGTAACTTAACGTTTTCGAAAGTATTTGGAATTTGTGTAGAGTACTTGCAGAATTATTTCTGCATCTTTGGACTACAAATTTCTCCTGAACAATTTGTTTGGTTGATCTAGAAATCCTCTGGCTGAGCATTCTGTCAACATCTTCCTCCAAAATTGCCTTATCTCAAACCCTTTTCTCTGCAATTCAGGATCTCTGTCTGTTTTCTTCCCATTCAATGCTTGGCTTGTCAAATCTGACTGGATGTGACCTCGGCACTTTATACCAGAGTATTTGATCCAAGAGCTCTAACTCCTCCACTAAACACAATTCCCTCCTTACCAATTGACTTTAGATCTCATTTGCCACCTGCTCGACCAGATCTGTCATCCTAGTGCTCCAAGTGCTCATAAGTGAAAGCAAAATTTTAATATTTTCTGCTCCTCTCTTCACTTATAGTATTGTTACTTAAAGTTAGTATTAGGTTTATTTTTAGGGTTAGTATAGGTAGTTTTTGAAATCTATATCCTTTGTGTGTTACTTTTGCAGAAATTTCTAGTAGTGTTGCTATTGAACTTTCAACCTCTAATACCTGTACTGTATATAATAGTTATAGGTATTTAGAAGAGTTATAGTCCTAGAATAAGTGCTGTTTTTCTAATCTACAAATATTTTTCATATTGGTTTAAATATAAATATTTACAAAATAATATATAGTTACTACACTTAGAATAAGTACTGTTTTGTTTGTTATATTGCGTGTTTTGCTGATGAATGAGTAGCCTACTGGGTTCAAAAAGTGTTCAAGCTGTGGACACAAAATTCCTCCCCAAGACCCCCACTCCTTTTGTGTCTATTGTTTAGGTGCTTCTCATCTTAATGATAGCTGTAGTATCTGTGCTGTCTTTGGATCCAGAGCCCTCCAAGGAAGGAAAGAAAAATGAATGCTCAACAGTTTGCATCTCCCTCAGAAAGGGTCTACCAAAAGGTCTTCTTAAGTCAAACAGCCCTTTATGTCTCCGTCTACTAAACAAAGCAAAGAAAGGAAAAGCACTAAGAAAAAATAGTAGATGAGAAAGGCAGGAAGAAGAAAAGACAGTAAATTCTAGAAAAGGTCTCCGGAACCATCTAGTCTCCAGGGTCTAGCACCTAAATCATCAAGGCAGTTAAATCCATCTGCAACTCAGATACTCCCTTACTAAAACCTACTTTTTTTCCAGGGCTATTAGCCCCAGGTTACACACACAAATGCATTGGCACAAGTTACCTTCAAGACCTGCATCTGTAACTTCATCATCTTTTGGTTTAAATTAATCTCTCCTCCTGACTGACAAGACTTGTGATATGACCTGTGGGATATACCTAAAGATAATTTTCCACCGTTTTCTCCACCAGGTATTTTCTGGTTGTTTCTTACCAGCTCTTGCATTTGTACTCTGTTTTTATTATGGATATCATTTGATTAGTCTGTGGTGTTATGGGTGGGGAGAGGAGCCTGAGCTATGGAAATATGGCTGAAGTCAGATCCAAGTTTGGATCCGAAACCCAATCATTGAAGAAGGATATAAACAGACAACACAGATGCATCAGCGTAGTGAGTACATAACTTTTGTTTATCATGACATTACTATAGTCAGAAGTTTCAGATGTTTCTAAAGGTTTTCTGTACCTGGATCATATTTTCAATTCTCTGCATTGCCATTACACTTTGGACTATCCACAGCTCCAAAAGCATTTACAAGGTCTAGATTCTGTGATAGCCTACTGCAGACTACAAGGTATTCACATTTTCCTTATTTGGAGAAAGTGCTTATATTTGCAGACTTTTTCAAAGTTATCAGGAATTTCTCACTTGAGTTAGAGATCTCCTGCACAGACTGGGGTTCCAGGGGAACATTCAAAAGTCTTGTTTAACTCCTCCTTATGAGAATGTTTTCCTGGATTATTTCTTTGACATCTTGGTTCAAAGAACTTTTCTTCCACAGGAAAAAAAAGTTGATCTGTGTCTAGATCTATTCCTGAATTTTTCCACTCAGACAATTATCTCAATGGGAATTTCTCAGGATTCTAGGTCTCATGGCATCTATAATTCTCATGATTCCTCTAACAAGACTCACAAAAGAAAAATTTAGTGGTATCTAAAATCTGTACAGTCCCAACTTCAACATTCTCTGACATTCCAGATTTCAGTTTGGGGGTTTATGAGAAAGGAGATTTTTTGGTGGTGAGACATATTTTATCCAAATCCAGGTCTCCCATTTTTCCTGCCAGCCCCAGCACAATCTGTAACAACATATGGCTCAGACTTTGCTTGCGGAGTAGTGTATGTGGAGATAAAAGTTTAGGGTTCTTGGAACAGAAAAGACTAACCAAAACACATAAATGGAAAAGAGATGTTGGCAGCTATAAATGCTCTCAACGTTGTCAATTATCTATTGTCCCCAGAACTGCTTCAGGTGGTTACAGACAACACTATAGTGATTTGGTGCATAAACAGGGGGAACCAAATCTTACCCTCTGTGCAGACTAGCCATGGTAGCTTGCGGACAATCTATCAGAGCAAAAGTTTGTGGCAGACAAGCTGAGCAGGATCAGTACAGAACTTCACAAATAGAAACTGAATCAGGGGTCTTCCCGGAATTGATCCAGCTGTGGAGAACACCTCAGATAGATCTTTTTGCCTTCAATCACAACTATCAGTTGGCATAATTCTGCTGTAGAACTCCATGCAAGAAGGGCTAGAAAATGTATGCTTTTTCCTGTCTTTGGGCAGATGTACTCCTGTATGGTTTTTCACCCTTTCTGCTAATGTCCAGGGTCTTTCTGAAGATTCAGAAGGACTCCAAACATTACTGTAGTGAGTCCCTTCTGGCCCAGGTAACAGTGGTTCTCCCTTCCTTCTATTAGAAATGGCCAAGGGTACTCACCACAAGCTTCCTCATAGACTGACCCAACTCACACAAAATAAGTGGTTTAGCCACATCCCTTCTCCAAACAACTTCAACTAACTGCCTGAATGATAGAAACTCAATATCTTTTAGGCACCTATTTATGTATATGTTCATCAGGTATTAAAGGAGGCAAGAAAATCTGCTACTAGGAAATCATATATTTATAAATGGAAAATATTTTCTAGTTGGTGCCAAGATAAGAATCGGGACCCTTGTAAGCCTAGTGTTTCTGTGGTTTTACATTATTTGTGCGGGTTATTATTCTCTGACAGGTGTACCTTGATGGAGGAGTAAGGTGGATCAGTCATTTCTGCATATCTGCCTAAGGACCCCTGTCTTTCAGTGCATTCACACGTAAAATATTTTTGAAGGGAGTATTGCATACCAGCCTCATAGAAAGAAAGTGGCTCCTCTCTGGGATATTAATGTTGTCTTAAAAAAATAAATAAATTCTTACTCCATTTAAATGAGCTCATCAGGCTGACTTGAAGCTCTTAGCATGGAATGCAGCGTTATTGATTGCTCTGAATTCTGCAAGAATATCTGAGTTGCAAGTTCTTATGGTGCATCAGCTTCATCTTATTTTCCAGAAAGACAGTATTTCCTAAAGAACTATCTTTCATTTATTCATAACAAGATATCCGAGTTTACTTTGTGTTAAACTATCCAAATTCCTGTCTTCTTTACACTACTTAAAAATGAGGGAAAAGGATACTCTATGTCTTGGGTGTCCACAGACAACTTGGATATTATCTTGACAGAACTAAAACACATTTTTCATATTTACCACTACTTCAGTAGCCTAAGCTATATAGGTTATATCCTGTATAGGATAAGGATATAACAGCCAACTAGCTTCCAAACTTCAGGGCACATTCCATGCACCCAAACCATTAGTCAGCTTGAGCTGAGCTGACTAAAAAGACAGGTTTGGGTGCCAAGCCTTTGAGAGTTTTCCTGCCACAGAAGAGAGTGTTCCTTTCCAGGCTTTAGAGGATCAGTGGCTGGCTCATGCTGTTCCAATGCTGGGCAAATAAGTTCCCTTTGGGGAAAACCTTTCACATTTTATTTTTAATATTTTAATGTACTTTTCTGTGAAGGAAAGTACATTTTAAGATAAGATTATGTGCTTTTATTAACTGTCACATGACTTTCCTGAACTTTTAAATGGCAGTACATTTTGCGTTTGACAGTTAAAGTTGATTTACACATTTTAAAACTGTTTTTTTTTTCCCTGTGGAACAAATTACTTTTTGGAGTTGATAAAATATATTAGAATTCTTTTTACTGTGTTGTTATTGGGGAAAAGTGACTTCATTCTTCCTTTAAAATTTTACCCACTTGTGCTGCTTAGTTTTTCCAGGAAAGAAGCACCATTTTTGACTTGACCATGGAACAAGCTATTAGTCCCATGGCTAGTCCTTTATTCAGCCACAAAAAGAAAATGTTAACAAAACAGCCTCTGCCACCACAGCAGGCTAGTAATTTGCCTCAGCCACAGCGGGGTGACTCCGCTGTGGCCAAAGCTGGTTCCTCAGTCTACTCATCTTTTCCCTTGGATCCCTCTGGTGTAGCTGCTACAATAACTATGGCCTGGGAGTTATTTTTGCTGTCTGCAGCTGTTGGGATCCCCTCAGTGGGCAAGGGGGAGCAACTTTTGTCAGTCCTGAGAGAAGGGGCAGGGGTGTCTTCTCTGTTTAGTCAGAGTGATGTGCCCATCCCTGGGGAAGCCGCTGCCGACATTAACAAACCTTTTGGTCTCAATTTTCCTGTCAAAAATAACTAGAAAACTAAACGTGTCTGCTCCTGCTAAAGTTTCCCTTGACAGGATTAGCTTATTAGGTCTGCTTACAGTCTTCTAAGCCTACTGTATGGCTACTGATCCCTCTTATATGGTGGTTTCTGGTTAAAAAAAGGGATTCCTCTTTTCCTGAAGAGATTCAAGATTCTGAATTTGGACAGAATGATGAAGGAACAGATGCAGGGTTTTCTCCTCAGATTTCTGATTCCAACTTAGAGGAGAGCACAGTATCTGATTCTTCATGTGAAGGATTCTTTTCCTCTCAGACTGTTTCCAGAATGTGCCAGTGTTTTCAGTGGGAGAACACTGAGGTTTAAATTCCTTTAGGAAAGACTATGAGATATTACAAATGGAATTCCCAGAACCTTTTCCTATCCCATCTGTACTGTGAGCATTGTAAGATGTGTGTCACCCTCTGCAATTTCCCTTAACAGTTAGCCTGCTGCTCCTAAAAAAAGCAGGTATATTGTATAAGGTTTCTTATTCTTTCCAGTTTTCATACGCTCATCCCAGACCTGACCCAACAGATATACCTTTAGTTAATCCTACTGCAGTTAAACATTTAGCTAATTCCACTCTTTTCTTTCCTGACAAGGAAACTAAAATAATTGATAAGTGTGGGAAAAATTGTATACTTTTGCAACTTTGATTTTCAGAATTTTGAGTTGTCAGGCTTGTGTGGTAAAATTTATTCTGGATAATTGTAAAAGTATTTTATCTGCAGTTCCTTCTTGTCAGGAAAAATCTACAATGAATGGTTTAGTTTCTTTCATTTTACAGGTCACATCTCATTATGATTCTGTAAATACTTCTTCCAGGGTAATGGCCACTGCTGCTGTATAGAGGAGGTTTGCCTGGGTGCATTCTCGGAAACTCCCAGAAGATGTAAAAATGTGATTGTGAATTCTCCTTTAGATAAAGGGTTAGTTTTTGTATCCTCTGCTGCAGAGGTTATTAAAAAATGTGCTGAGAGAAGTAAATTGACTCGGGGAATCTGTCAGATGTTTCAGTCCTCCTTTTCCAAATTTTCCAAGGGATTCTGTACCCCTTCATTCAATTTGGCAAGAAACAATATAAAAAGTCTCAGCAAAATGCTGGTAAAAGACATTCAATAGGCAGTGGCAAGGGGGACCATGTTCCTTCCACCCTCCACCCTGGCTGCTCATATCCCTTCCAGAAAGTCTGACTCTCCATTTTTCTCTTTGGCAACAGATAGCTTCAGACAAAAGGGTTTGAAGAGTCTTCATTTGGGTTACAAATGGCAGTGGGAGGAAATTCCTGCCGTTCAGGGAGGAATGCCTCATCCACCAGACAAAACTCCTCTACTTCTCCCTGTCTTTCAGCATATGTTGCTTAAGTTTGGGAAAGGTTTTTATTCAAAGATGTTTTTGGTGCCAAAGAAAGAAAATGCCTGGAGACCAGTTCTTGATCTATCTTTCGTTCTTAAACCAATTTCTGGTAACGCCCAAGTTCAAAATGCTGTCACTTCACAACTTGTTACTCGTTCTTCCTCATTTAAGTTTTCCAGTAACAGTAGATTTAAAAGATGCTGATCATCACATCCCTACAGACTTCAGGAATTTCTTAAGGTTTTTGTGTGTCTGAATTGTCTTACCCTTTGCACTCTCTACTGCACCACAAATGTTCGCAAAGTGTCTAGCTCCAGTTATAGCTTATTGCAGGCTACACGGTATAGACATTTTTCACATTTAAACAACTTGCTTATCTTTTGTAGAGTATTTTTCAAGGTTTCACAAGTCACTGTCTTGGATGAGAAATCTGCTATACAAACTGGGATTCCAAGAGAACATTCTAAAGTCTTTTTTGATTTCATCGCACAGGATTGTGTTCCAGGGGGTGTTTGCAAGACAATTCATTTCAAAAACCTTTTCTTCCACAGGAAAAAGATAGATGTACATCTAGATCTATTTAATTGGTTTTCTACTGAGACACTGGTCTCTGCATGGGGATACCTCAAGATTTTAGATCTCACAGCATCTATGATTCTTATGATACTCCTAGAAAAACTCCACATGAGAAATTTACAATAGTGTCTGTCTCTTTGGTCCCAGCACCAACATAGTTATCTTTTCAAAATCCATTTCTGAGATTTTTCAGAAGGGAAATCTCTTTGTGGAGACAGGGAATACCTCTAAAGCCAGGCCTTCCCTTCTTACCTCATCTTCCAGAGCAGTCTGTCATCACAGTCGCTTTGGCGTTTGCTTGGGAAGCAGTGTCGAGAGGGATAAATGTGCAAGGTATCTGGAGCAATAAGGACAGATGCAAGCACATAATATAAAAGAGATGCTTGCTCTAATCAAGCTCTGTACTCTCTGAATCACCTTTGGTCCCCTGGGCCTCTTCAAGTTGTTATAGACAATACCACAACAATGTGGTGAATCAGCAAGCAAGGAGAATTAGGACCCCCCCCCCCATGTGGATTTCATGTTAACATGAAACACACGTTTACAGCACAGTTTCACTCTACAGGCTTCCTACATTCTGTCAGAGCAAAACTGTGTGGTAGACAAACTGAGCAGGACAAAGACAAACCCTCATGAATGGTCGGGAGGTCTTTCGAGAATTGATTCATTATTGCTGAGTTCCTCGAGTAGGCCTTTTCTCTTCCTCTCTGAACAATCACCTGGCAAACTTCTGCTCCCGGACTCCATACAAGAAGGCTTGAAAGACACATGTTTTTTCTTTTCCTTGGACAGGAATGTTCCTGTATGCCTTTCCACTGATATCCAAGGTACTTCTGAATATTTGCAAGGAATCCCCCAAGACAATTGTGGTGACTCCCTTCTGGGCCTGGTACCAGTGGTTCTCCCTTCTCTTGGAATTGGCCAGGGACAATTGCTTCAAATTCCTCACAGACTGAATCTACTCACCCAAGAACATACTTGATGCATCTTGACCACAAACAACTTCATCTAATTGCCTGACTTGTAGGATCTTAATACCTTTCAGGCACCTGTTTACTGAGCATGTTACCCAACTCATAAGCAAGGGAATGGCATCCGGGTCCATGGAAGTTACAGTGCCACTCTACTCAGCCCTTATCAGATGCATCATTGAGTACAGTTCTTCCTTGGGCATGTACCTAACCAGCACTTACAACAGTTGGACTGCTCTCTAAGGTTCCTAACCAGGAGAATTCAGGGAAAGACTGCCCTATCCTACAGATTGTCTTAATGCCCTATCTCTTTACTCAGTCTCCCACATGTTTCTGAGAGGCAATCTATGCCTAGCACATAAGGCATCCTTAGATCCAGTTCTGATAGATGTATTGCACATCTGCAAAAACAAACCGCACCAGATGCACTAACTAGATCTAAGTGCATGAACTTTGCCTTTAACATAAATAGAACATGCTGGAGGAACTGATATGTGTCTCAAAGGATCCTTGCTCTGTGTTATAAACTCCCTATCTATACGGAGCAGAGTTCATCCTTGACTTTATTCAAAAGAAACTTTGATCACTTGATGGGAAATCACAAATTCACCCCTGGTCTGGCCACATGTCTCTGATGGGCAGAGGTGGAGTGTAAATAAATTAATACCCAATTGGCATACCCCCCCCCCCACACACATACACACACAACCCTTGGCTTTTTCTTTACTAACATACCCCACCATATACACTTACAAGGAACTCTGGGACAAAATTGGGTTTTTGTCCAGGCTTGTAAAGACACTGATAGTCATTAGCCTGGTATATGCATGTGAACCATAACAGTAGTTGTTCAAATGATCACTGCTGCAAGCTCCCTCCCACTTATTTTACATATTTTTTATTTCCAGGGTGAGTTTCTTTATGTTTATTTTCCTACCATTGGCCTTTTTAGAGCTCTGGCCTCCTTCTGTTAGCACGAAAGCTCTGAAGAGCTTGGTGATCAAACCACTCTTTTTCTTCAGCTCTGCTCAAGCTGACTAACAGCCTGTGCACATGGAAGATGCCCTTAAGCTTTCAAAGCACAACTGCCTCAATGTTTGCAGTGAGACAGATAGGCACGAAAAAGCTGGAGATGAGGAAAGACTCTAATTGGGCATTCCTAGATTTGGAGAAAGCATATGACGAGGTCCCAAGAAAGCTGATTTGGGTAGTCCTACAATCTTTTGAAGTCCCAGACACATTGGTAGAATTGGTGCAGGCTATGCAGAAGGACCCAATGAAATAACTACATAGAGTGTTCAGACTCACAAGAGGGTTCTAGCGTTCAGCTTTAAGCCCACTGCTATTCATACTGGTGACGAGCTACAATAGCAAACAAATTAGAAGAAAAAGATTAACAAAGCTGTTGTGTACAGATGATGTAGCATTACAAGCAGAGTCTGAACAAGAACTTCTGCAATGATAGGATGATGTAATACAAAACTAAAGGCACATGCAATGAAACAGAGTACAGAGAAGACAGCTGTCTTAGCAGGAAATGTGGGGAATAGAAGAAACTGAAAACTGAAATAGAAGGGAAAGTACTATAAGAGACTAACAGCTTCAGGTATTTGTGAAAAGTGGCTGAGGAGAAAGGCAATTCTGAATGAGCAGGTCAAAGCTGGAATCAGAGGGGCTGCATCCAACTGACACATAGTGTCAGGGGTAGTGTGTGAGAGAAGAATGTCAATGAAGCTGAAAAATAAAAACAATGGTGCAACAAGTACTGCTGAATGGCACAGAAGCCTGGGCAGTGGAGGCAGAGCAGTTGATGAAGCTTGAGGTGATGGATTTGAAATGCCTGACCTGGAGGTAGGATGCACACTGTGGGACAAGTGAAGAAATGATGACATCAACACAGAAGCCAGAGTAGCTCCATTTGCATAGAAGATAAAAGAACAGATTAGTAGTTTGGGTACATTTGCAGGAAAACAAAAGACAATCTTGTGAAGAAGATTTGGGAGAGACATGAAGGTAAGAGGAAACGAGTGTGTCCAACAAAGAGATATATGGATTGTATGAGAGAAGACTTGTGACAGTGAGGCATGACCACTGAAATAGGTAAGAGAGTGTCATAGAATTGAGAAAGATGGCAACAGTTGATGTGATACTTCAATCTCATGTAGAAAATATGAAAAAGGAGTTGATTATGATGTCCAGTCATAAAGACAAGTGAATGTTTGGATGATTTTGTTAAGGACTTATACACATCATATTCTCTGTCTTTTAGAATGGTTTGATGCCAGAGCCATACAGTGAAGTTTAAGAAATATTGAAGCATACTGAAATTTTAATTCAAGAACTTCCTTATGTGAATCTCAAATAAAACTCAAAGAACAAAAAATCAACAGATTCGTACAGACTGGTGATAAATTTGGCTCTCATATTATGAAATTTTGTTATAGTACTGTTGCTCAGGGGTGCTGTGATTGGAACTGCTTCAAGAACAGCCATGAATGCATAAATTGACTTATCCCTGAGGATATTAAAGGAATGTTGTAGAATATTTATTTCAATCCCTTTCTTTTTTTGGTTCCATCTACCCACTCAAAAAATGTCTACAGAAGCTTGGAGAATAAAGTAAAACTATTCAATATGTGAAGCAGCTATTCCATTTATCCACCACAAAATACAAGAATGATTTTCCTTCCATACCATATCCTTTGTCTGGAAAACAAGCTAGACAGCAGCTGCAGTACAGACTGAAGTACAGTTTCAGTAACAAATGATGACTGGACAGCAGCAAGCTTTTGGCCAGTAATTCATATAATTTTATTTTTCCCAGTACTGGCAGGCACTATTATATGTTCCCCTGGCGTACAGCTCCTAATGTACGAATTATCCAGTTTATAACCAAACTGCTCCAGATTGCCACATTCATGTGAGTAGATGAAGAAATGTCAACAAGGCTCATGCAGTACAAGTTATTAGAAAATCATTTATGGATCATATTACAAGCATCCCTAGCTATTATGCAACATCTGGCACTTCTGAGGAGTTTAAAAATTACTGGACAGAGAAAAGGTTTCATCCATTTCCTTTGCTGAAGAAGGAAAAGTTTCCGGCCAAGGCTCTTTCTGGTCTTAAAAAAAGGGATGGTTAGTAGAGATCCATTCTAGATATTCAAGCTGTTATGCAGTTCATCCTAACAAAAAAAATGTTCAGGATGTTGATACTACAGTTTTTATTCCTCTGCCTATGAAGGATGCCTTTGTAATGATCATTTATGTGTAGGATGCTTGCCTTAGCATCCCTATCCACATTGCCCACAGACAGTTCCTGAAATTTTGTTTGGGAGACTGTCACTTTTCCTCTGTGTTGTGTGGCTTTTCTGCAGCTCAGAGAATATTCACCAAATGTTGGCTCCATCTTTTGCTTTTCTCACACTAATTGAGATCTATTTTATCCCATTATGGTTGATTGTCTTATAGAAGCAAAATCCCATCAGAACTTGAAATTTTTATTTGTAGACACTTTACAAGCTTTCAGAGAATGGGAATCACATGGAGCAATAACTAAAGGTCAACACATTTACCATCATACATTCTTTCTTATAATAAATAATGTCTAAGCAGTTCAACTCCCTTTTCATTGGGAATCGAAGTAAATAAGGAATGTACATCCAAAGTTACAAGCAAGACTGACTCGACATTCCCTTTAAACATATGCATAAAATCATATAAATCTCTCAAAAATTGCTTGGAATCTCCTAAAATATACTGGTTTCTATAGACTACTGGTCTTAGATGCTTTTCTATATAGATAGAAATGGGTTCAGTTGACCAATTCCTGGATGTACATTCCCTATTTACTTCGATTCCCAATGAAAAGGGAGTTGAACTGCTTAGACATTAATTCTGTGCCTCCTAATGGAATTGGTTTTGTCACATAATGTTATGTACTTGGACCATAAATTATTTCTACAAAAAGACGGAGTAGCGATGGGTACGCCTAGTGCCAACAGCTATGCGAATCTAGTCATGGCTGCATGGGAAAACAAATATGTCTTGGATTCTAGAAGATGGCATCAGATTGTCTTTTATAGGGGATTTGTGGATGATTATTTTTTTTGTTATGGAGTGGCGATGAGACTGAATTGAAACATTTCTTTGAGGAAATTGATAACACCACCAACTTATTGACATTTGACATTAAGAGTTCATACAACAAGATTGAGTTCCATGACGGTATGATCTTTAAGGATTGTGATGGGGGATTATCCACCAGAATACGTAGGAAGGACTGTCATAGCAACACATTACTCCAAAAAAAAGCATGCATCCCAGGCATATTTTTAGAAACGTGGTTAAGGGACAGGCACTAAGGGTCTCTAGACTTTGCAATCGATGAAGAATTTCAAAATGAAATAGCAGAGCTCAGTGACAGATTTGAAGAAAGAGGTTACACAGATACCTCAGCCCAAATGATTTTGGATGAAGCCATGACATGGAGGAATAGTTTGGAGAAACCTTATTATTCGCTACATAATGAGTATGACAAACAGGTCAAACATAACAATAACACGGTCAGAGTATCAACACACTTTACTAGAAATGTTAATATAGTTACTGATGTTATCAGAAAATACTGGCCTATTTTGACCCACAATTCAGATATAAGAAATGTAGTGGGGGACAAACCCAATTTCTTATTTAAAAATAAAAAATCTCTGAAGAGACTTTTATGCTATCCTAGAGAGACACCACAGGTAGACATAGATATGGTCAAAGGAACTATACCATGCACTAGATGCAACCAATGTAGATATATATAGGGTCTATATTAAATCAGTGAACGCTTAAAATAGCGAATGCTGATTTATCGACCCTTTTAAGCGTGAAAGCTGACAATCCCGAAGACACGGAACAGCGATTTTTTTCCCAGGGAAGAAAATAGTTGGGCTGTCTTCGGTGGTGCGATCTTGGAGTTGGTATATTTAAGTAGGGGGGTGTGAGGGGGCACAGCCCCCCACATGGGGGTGTGTGAGGGACAAAGCCCCCCACTTTATTTTGTGTTTTGAACTTTTTTTTTTTTTTTGGTGGAACAGAGATTTTTTATTTATTTATTTATTTTTTCCCCTGGGGGGAAAAAATCGCTGTTCTTTGTCTTCGAGATTGTCAGGTTTCGCTCTTAAATTGCCGATAAATCAGCAGTCGCTGATTTAATATAGATCCAATATATAGACCAGACCAATTATTTTGATCATCCTGACCTACGAAAGGTGTTTAATTTTAATGTAACACTTGATTTTAATACCCCTAATGTGGTATATCTAGCCATTTGCAACCTCTGTTCGGCCTTCTATGTTGGGAAGACCAACAGGTTGTTGAGATTTAGGATTAGGGGACATCTACTTAACATAAGGAAAGCTGTTCTTACAAATGCACTGGCCAAACATGTGTCTGTGGAAGGACCAACACACCTTTAGATTTTTAGTACTAGAAAAAATAATGGATAATGATAGGGGAGGGGATATTAATAACTATACTGAGACATCAGAAACAAGATGGATAATAAGGTTAAGAGCAGATAGGGGAAAGGGACTGAACAATAGAATCCCTTTGAAACCAATTTTATAAAACAGAAGGTTATTTAAGTAATTTAAACTTAGTTTTAGTTATGCATCATTCTTTGTCATGTATGTCTTCATCTTTGTAGTGTTCTTAAAGAGTTTTATTAGTTTTTACTTGTGCTTTTGCTGAAGGTAATTGTTTGGTATTTGCATATTATCGCAACCACATTCCATGCTCAGTGCAAACCCTTTCTCGTCTCATATATGTTATATATAGTTCGCCCACATTTTGAAAAGAAGTTCACCAATAAATGTGACAAAGTAGTTGTTTTTCATGGAAAAGTAAACCAAGGACCAGTTGTCATACTTATCAAGGGTCTGTGCTTTTGCATTTAAGTTGTGCTATTCACAGAATACATGCCAGTACAAAACAATGTTGTTCAGTTCACTTTGCAAGTGAACTACATTCATATTTATAAACCGTCCCTTTATTTTTAAATGCAGATATATAACCAAAACCCCTGCCACCCGCTTTCAGGAAGCGCCCTTTGGGTATTTCTCTGCCAGGCACGAATGCATTCAGCACGACCATTAAGGCTGTGGTTCCCCATGGAAATGCCCCCGGACACCTGTACAAGAAGCGTTGTAATGAGACACCATTTCACAGCTTTCCTTTTAATGTTTGTATTTATATTTGTACAATAATATACATGTCAATCTTTTTGGACCACATAATGTACTGCTCATGAGCAAACCGCCCTGTGAACATACACTTGGAATCTGCTTGAGATATCCATAGAGGAAGCAGTTTAATGACATACTATGTCACGGTTTTCCTTGTAATATTTCAACAGACATGTTTAATATTATACATTGCAAAGTATTTAGAGCAGAAAATTAACTGTTCAGGATAAGAATGGACTGTGCAAATACTGTTTAATGTGGTTGCAATAATACGTGGAGCAGAAAATTAAGTGTTCATGATAAGAATGGACTGTGAAAACACAGTTGGAATGTGGTTGCAGTAATATGCAAGTACCAATTGTTTAGGCATGCTGTATTTGGAGTGGTTGTCTCTTAATTAGTATTAATTAGTCCTAATTGGAACTAATATAAAATACCTCCGTTTTCTGTTGAGATATGGTCTGAAGAAGTGGTGTGTATCATCATGAAAGCGTTAACTTTCAATAAAGTCATTGTTTTTATGGATTGTGACTTCTTCATCCTTTGTTTGGTTCGCTGAATGTTACTGTGGATTTGTATATATACTTTTGAAGCATTGTTGATACCAAACTTTCTATAGAAGATGGCAGACATGACTGTAATGATGTTTTTTGTCAGTAAACCAAGAAAAACACAATTACCCAATGTAAGTTTGAGGATCATAACTGCTGTTCTCAGATATGTGAGAGTTTAAGTGCAGTTTTGGGGTATATACTAACTCTGAAATTGCCACGTCTGACTATTCTCTCTGCTGTTCGGTACAACAGTATTGCAGTTGGTATCTATGTTTGTGTGGGGTGTGTGGTTGTTCACTTACAAAACATACTTTAAATGTGTAAGAGTGGCTTTTGAAGACTATTACTTGTGTTAATTCTGACTTACATTTTTGTAGTTTCTGGCCTCATATTATTGAGCCTTGAACTTCTTTTAGAGAGTCAGATCTCACTCCTGCCTTTTGTGCAGACAGCTCATGATTGGGAAAAGGCTGTTGAGATGGACTTGTCTCTTAAGACATGATATATACAAGTTAACAAGGCAATCTAGCAGATGTCCTTAGCAGAGAAATCTTTGCCTCCAGTGAATGAAAACTAGACATGCATACCTTTCTTATGATCACAAAAAATGTTATCTTCCAGAGCAGGAGCATTTTTTCTGTCATCTGAACAGTCAACTCCCTTTGTTTTTGGCAAAGTTTCCTTACGGTTAGCAAATGATAAGTTGGCATCATAGAATGCATTTCCTCCATTGTCTCTAACCCTAATGCTAATGCTAAAAGTAAAATGAGAAAAGAGGAACATAATTCTACTTTCTTCTCTGTGTCCATGACAGCCTGGTTCAGCCTTCTCCTAGACACTGCGGTCAACTCACTTCTAAGTGTTCCTCTTCACAGCAGTTTTTTAATTTAGCAAAAAGGTAAAACTACAATAGGCTGATGCATCACTATGGATTAGCCTGCCTGCCTCTTCCCAGTTTAGTGCTGTGACAGGATATTGCCTCGTGATCCTGAATTGGATTAACTGATATTCAGAGAATAAATGAATGAAGACAGGACTGCATACCATCCTCAGATTGCCTAATAAACAAGGGATTTCAGGCTGATTCTTTATAGCCATATTTTTTTACAGGTGTTACTTATTTGTAAAGAAGCAGAGACCTAGTACTAAGAAGTACTACTTATCTAAATATACAAGACCTTACTTTTGCTGTCAAAGTAATAATTAAGATATCAATTTCAAGTTTCTCAGATTACGCAAACTTTACTACTCTTTTTAATGCTGGTCTGGTATATTCTTCACTGAATGTGTATTTGTGTTTGATTTCTGATTTTTATGTCCATGTTTTCAACAGTTGCCTCCCACCATACCTCTAAATTGTAAAGATTTTTGCCTCATATTTTTGGTCCATTTTTCATAAAAGTGTGTTTTTCTAGCAAATCCTTGGCAATTCATTAAAGAGTGAAGTCAGAAAATAATGACAGAAATTTGAGTTTAACTTCATACCCTTCAGACAACTCATGCCAGTGCAAAATCTGCCATTCTGTCAACTTTCTTAGTTTGTAGGAGCAGTATTTAAAAATTGTCCCTATTTTTCCACTTTTCTTTCCAAATTATTTATGGATTTGTCCAGATTAATTGCTCTAAGAGGTTGAGAGGTATGCCTCCCATACTACATTCAAACTTTTTATGATTGGAAGTCCTGAATTTAAAGTTTCCAAGGCATTCTGTCTTTCCTGTCTGGGGCCTTAACTCTATGATTGAAAAGTCAATGCTACTTCCTTTTAAGTTTGTTTTTTTTTCAGCAGATCTAAAGTACCTCTCTTGGACTCTTTAGAAATACTTCTGACAAAGGTAGCTTTTAGTAAGTAAACTGCAAACATGAATATGTAAAGACCCCTACATAGTCACTAATCCTCTTTAGGTGTTTCCTTCAACCAGTCTTTTTGGTTAGTAGTGTTCTTTCCTAGTCAGAAGACCAAAAGGGAAAAAAACATTGCTTACTGTAGATGTTCACAGAAACTTAAATAACTACATTGAAATGACAGGACATCTTAGATGTTTGACCATCTGTTTATGTCACTTGCAAAGTGAAACCAGAGTCAACCAGTAACTAAACAGACTCTTTCATGTGGTCAGCTTACTGCGTATCTCTGTTTCATGACGAATACAATAAATCTTTCTCTGGGGTGATTAGAGCTCATTCCACCAGGTAGGCCAATATCTTCACTATTTTTAAAATGCTTTTCCTATAATATCTGTGAGACTTCTGCCTGTACCTCCTTCTATATACAAGTATTATAAATTTGATACCCACTTTAGGTTGACTAGGATTGGCTTTAGCAGTTCTATATGGCATGTAATGTGCCTGTTTCTTGAAAGCTGGTGGTATGCTGCTTGGCACTACCCCAAACCAATTACACTTTTTAAAGCTGTGATCCTTATGATGAACTTAGTGCAGTTATTAAATTATACTCATTGTAACAGCAGGTAGTTAAGCAGAAATCATTGCTGCAGAATAAATTTGCACCTCCCTCCCCCACCCCAATACTGCTGCTCACCTTATGGGACTGGTGTTTTTTTGTTTTTTTTGTATTCGGTTTTATTTTGTCTTATATTTAATAAAGACCTTTGCTTTTCAGCATTTTACAAAGCACACATTTTTCCTTCTTATGCATTTATTATGCTGTAAAAATAAATTTGTGACATTACTTGCTACTTGTGTTTGACTTGTTTATTTTGGGGAATAAAAGCTACTTTTCAGTCTTCCGCTGTATAGCATTTCACAGTATCATTTACCTGGAAATTATCCTGTTCAGCTGTTTCTTGGGTGTTTAAATAAACAAAGAGAAAGAAAGAAAGAAAATCGTGGTGCTTATAGCTAGGCTCCCTCTAATGGTCCTGTCTTGAGACTGCACATTTTCACACTTAACTGGGACATTCCATTGCTGAAAAGATAGGGTTGGGACAGATATCCACCTGATAACACTTACCACCCCACTCATAGTTTCAATTCTTGCAGCAATGATTTTTTTTTGTTTAGTTATCTACTCTTGCACATACAACTATATTTTATTATATCTTTGTAGCTAACGAAAACTCTGCTTCTGGTGATGATAGTGGGTCGGAAGACAATGCAAGGATACTTACAAATGCAGTATTAAAACAGCAGGAAGAGATAATAGGCTGTGGTGATCAAAAACGTAGTATTCAGCCATCAAAACAGAATGAGGAAAAGAACCATCGCCCTAGGTAATGTTTTCATTTATTTTTATTATTATTTTAAAGCCGAAACAATATACCATGTTCTGAAAGTTTGAAAGTAGTGTGTAATTAGAGCACCATTTGGTAACTACAGGATTGTTAACTTATGATTACAAATAATAGAATAAATGTTATTATTTACCATAGGGCTAATGTAGTACATGATCTTGTGAGCACTTTTATATTTACTTTGTTGTTTTTATTGTTATTTTAGGATTACCTTTTTAGGTACAGAATGCCATCTGTGTTAACATACGTTATATTTTATTTCTTTCTGATTCTGGTTTGCCTTTGTTGACGTTCTTGCACATGCAGCTGAACTGAAGTATTGCTTTCATGGCAGTTGATAGATACCTTGTGCAGCATGTGAAGTCTGTTTTCCTGTTACTGACTAACTGAAGTCTAGCTATTCTGATTGTGAAAGAGAATAGTGGCAACGATGAGGAATATAGTACGCTAGGGTGGTAGGCATAGCATGTGTACCAAGAAGACTTCCACATATGCAGGTATAACCATACCAGTTATAGTTACCACATGTAGAAATGTGGCAGTAAATACTTTTATTGCATCGCAGCTCTGATTTTCACATATTTATTAAAGATTTTAGTAACACAGAGTATATTGGTCATAAGTACAGCTAACAGTGACAAGTCTGTTGATATGTGCAAGAGTCCTCTGCTTTTAAGAAGCAGCAGTAGAAACCAACAAAAAGGTAGACAGGACAGTATGGGGCAAAAAGGAGGAAAAAAAACTTGCCTACATTGATTTCAGACTAAGTGACTGCATGAGTAGTAAAAGGTAATTATGTATAACAAAAAGACTTTGTGAAATATTTACATTATAAAATTATTTCTTACTGAGAATTTTGATGACACAGCTGACTTGAGTTTGCAGTAGACTTTTGATAATGTATGTACATATTTAGAAGCAGTAATTGTGACCTTGATATCAAATAATCATACAAAATAGGGAAGTATTGCAGCAATCATCACAGAGTAAATGTGCTTGCCAGCAAACCAATTACCTATTAGAAGACCTTGTCTTTGGTGAAATATTATGATAAACCAGTATATAGTGGAACTGTGTGTACTAATTAAAAAAAGGAACAGGGTTAAGTAATGGTTGTAAAAGTAGAAGTAGAGCAATCATTGATAATGTTCAGAAAATATTGCACTAAAAGAGACATTTTAATGACTGCATGTTGAATGACCAGTGTGAAATTTTGGAAAATACAGTTTAAAAGTAAAACAAATCAATTTTCATTGCTGCTGCATGCAGTTGTTTAGAATTATTTCAAATGATTTATGGGTGCTTAAAAAGACAAGGGAACCATTGTTTAGAATCTATTGTAGACTTTAAAAAATGTAATTATTTTATGTCAATACATTAACAAGTGCTTATATATTTGGGTATGGCAAGAAGTTCTTTTTTAGTAAAATGACTGAGTATGCCGGACATAGTAATGCTTTTGATGCTACCTTAGTAAATAGGGCAAGTTATATTTAGAGAACGGAGCTGCATTATATTGCCAGTAACATTCCAGATGCTAAAAAGTACCAGTATTGATAAATATGATGGGTGCCAATGCTTTCAGACTATTTCTTAGTCTGACAATACTAACTAAACTAGAAACTATCTAAATGTCATTGAAGTAATTTGAATCCAAAACCTTAATAGCTACAAAACATTTTAGGCTTCATAAGATTAATATAATAAGACATAAAAACGTCATGGAATATATGGCAGGCCTACACAGACTAGTCTGAGAAGGGGTTAACAGAGGTAATCAAAAATAGTCTGTATGTGTATATGTTGTGAAAACAAAGAAAATAGAGAACATTTGAGCAAACATTAACTATAGCAATATCAAAGGAAACCTTTTGGGTTATCTAAGTGAGATGCAACTTACTGAGGTTGAGCCTCTTTCCTAGCTATAACTGCAGCCTTGGATGTAATTTATGATAAGTAGGAGTGTTGTGAGTAGGGCTAAAGATCCTCTCCAAATATGCTTATTTTCCAGTAGGTATCAGACTGAATCTTGAGCTTCATCTTGCTGAGATGGCTTTTGATGAATTATACTGCATCTTTATTGGTGTTTATAGTAGCTAATGGGTAATATAGAATTATAGCAAGATACAACTGAGTATGCTAGGAACAGAGACACTGTTAAATCTTATTAGAAAAAAATTATGTTTAGGCATACAGAGCAAAACTGATATGTATTGTTTTTAAGAAGACTGTAGTAGGTGCCATAGAAAGAGTAATTCAAAATAATGCTTAAGAAGAAAAACAGCAGAAAAAAAGTTAACGGTACATAGAGGATGCAGTACAACTTCCATTTTTAAATTGCTATTTATAAAAAGGGATATTTATTTATTTATTTATTTCAGTTTGATGACCGGGGAAGTCCACTGGGCCTAAAAAGAGCCCTTTTTCACTGAATGCCTGGGGAGAAAAGTTCCAGTAACAATGACAAACATATTGGCATATACACACATAAAGCAAAGAAGTCCTACAGCTTTATGCAGCATTCTACATTCTACAATAATAATAAAATCTAGCAACAGAACAGTCTAAGGGTCATTAACAGTGAATTAGAACTGAGGACGAGAAATTGTTGGAAATAAACTATTAACAAAATTTGGAGGTTAAGGAGGAGTAGGAGGGCAAATAATGCGAGTGCAGAGATGATGCATAGAGTTAGACGGTGGGTTTGCTATAGGAGGGTCCTATGTGGGTGGGGAAGGAGCAAGGGTATTCCCACTTTGAAGAGAGGGAGGAATGGAGGAGGGATTTAAAGTTAGAGTGGTTATGAGTATTTCTAAGGGAGGGATGAAGAGAGTTCCATAGTTTAGGTAAGGAACAGGATAGCACAGTGTGTCCAGGTGGCCGTAAAGGCCTAGTGTGTCTTTGTGTCCCTTGTGGCTGAACTCACTCTGAAGATGCACATCAGAGCAATGGTTTGGATATATTTTAAACATAAAGTGACGATTTTTCTGAGTATATCTACATCAGGAAACTAAAAACTATGTTGTACTTGATTTTGTTCTAATATTTCTGTTACTGGGACTGCTTTGTTTGTTCTTTAGTGGTGACTGAAAAGTTTCCCCACCCTCTTGTTGTTGTCATCATATGCCACTTGTGTTCATTTGACCAGAAATTCCCTCCTCTTTCATTGCTGATGTCAATGAGCATAAAATTATAATTTGTGAATTCACTCCCTTTAAGTTATTTGATAATGTTTACCCTCTCATTGTTTTCCATAGATCCAGAATACTGAGTACCCACCAGGCAACTTGTGTTGCTCTTTGTTTTGAGTGTTTCTGAGTTGCGTGCCCTTACTATAAATTGTCTTTGGAAGTTCCTTCCAGTCTCATCTCATCTACTTATACTAGTAAAAGATCAAAATCTGAAGTTCTTGTTAGACTGCTAAAGTTTGAGTTATCTTGTTTTTTCTTATTTGCCTGCCTGCTTAGTGCTCAGTGCAGTACCTAGGAGTATTAACCCCATTTTTTCCATCATACTTTTAAAATCTGCAACACCTAGAAAAGACTACTATTCACTGGAGAGCCTTCTACATATCTGTTGTATTTTATTTATTTATCTATCTTTTGTTGACTGGGAAAGTCAGACTGGGATAGATACCCTTTATCAGCAGAGGCCTGAGGAGAAAAAGCTCTAATATTTACATACATAATAATATACAATCCAGTGTTGTCTATTTTTGTCAGTTTCAAATGTATGGGTCATCTGATTCAAATGGATCTGACCCTGGCACTGACTTCAAAGCAACTTTGGCTCCAGAGCTCTGACTCCTCCCCACCCGTAATTCCCTAGACCCACCTTAATTCCTCCGATTGACTTTGCTCCCTCTCTTTGACATCAGTATGATCCTATAGATGTATGGAAATATGGATGTATCGAATAGAGAAAACTATAAACAATTAAGACAAGAAGTGTCATTGCTAGAAGAGTATAGAAGAGGGAACAGATCAACAAAAATGCTCAGAAAGACAGATGTGATAAAAGCAAAGCACAATATTAGAACAGATCAGGATCTATCTTGCACTATTGCAAATAAACTAAAAATCTCAGCACAGACAGAAAAGCTCAGAAGATATGCAGATAAATATAAAGAAAAAGTACAAAATAAGCAATTTATTGATGGCCCCAAAAAGTTCTATAGAGAATTGGGAAACAAAGCAAAAGGAATTGAAAGACCACCCAGAAAATAAGAAATAGATACATTTTGGAGAAATATCTATGAAGATCCTGTGGAACTTAACAAAGACAGTAAACGGATAGAAGAAGTAAAAGAAAGAATAAGAAGTTCAAATGTACCTGATATGAAATGGGATGAAGTAACGGCCATAGAGATTGAAATAAAGTTATGAAAAGCCTTTAAATGAAAAACCCCAGGCTGAGATGCAGTACCTAACTTCTGGCTAAAAGTATTAACATCTTTGTATGAAGATTTAGACATGAGTAAAAATTGTTTATATGCACATCCTGACCAGACACCAGCCTGGTTAACAAAAGGAAAAACAATGCTCCTACTTAAGATTGAACCTGCAAGTTATCCTAAAAAGTATAGTCCAATAGCTTGCCTTCTGAGATGTATGAACTATACACTTGATGCCGACAGAGTTTATAGTCATTTAGAAGAAAACTCAATCATGGCAGTAGAATAAAAGGGTAATAAAAGAAAGTCATATGGAACAAAGGATCATGTGTTGCTAACTTAAGTCATAATGGAGAACTGTAAAATGGGGAAGAATCTAAGTATGGCATGGATTGACTACAAAAAAGCATTTGACAGTATCCCACATTATGGATAAAAGAGTGCTTAAAAATGTATAAGATGCACCCTACAGTGATCGATTACATTACAGTGACCATGAAACAGTGGCAAACCACTTTACAATTAAGCCATAATAAAGGACAAATTATTATTCCAGGGATAAAAATCAAAAAGGGGGTACTCCAGGGTGACTGTCGCAGTTGCTCTTTTGTCTTGCCCTTAACCCATTAAGCTTTCTGCTTACCAGATTAAGTCATGGCTATAATTTGGCTCCCAGAAAACAACAGTGTAAAGACTTCTCATCTTCACTCTGTCGATGATTTAAAACTGTATAGCTCATCAGATGAGGAACTGAAAGCACAGCTGTAAGTAGTCAAAACTTTTTCAGATGATATAAAAACGTCATTTGTTCTTGATAAATGTGCAAAAGCAACTTTTAAAGCAGGAAAGCTGCAGCACCAAGAAAACATCAGTTGGGAAAGGAATGTGATATAAAAGAACTTGAGCAAGAGGGAGTGTATAAATATTTGGGAATTGATGAAGGATCAGCAATAAAACATGAACAAATTCAAACAAAACTCAGTAAGGCATATTGTAGAAGGCTTAAATTAATACTAAAAACAGTTTTAACATCTAAGAACAAAATCTAAGCTATAAACCAATTTGGTCTTCCTGTGTTAATTTACATCTTTGGAGTGATTGACTGGCTCCAAAAGGTGTTTGAAAGGTTAGACAGGAAAACAAGAAGGATGCTTCATGCTCATCAAATGATTTATAAAAATAAGTGCATCCCAAGATTATATATCCCACATTCTGATGGAGGTATGGGCCTCCTCAAAACTGATTCCATGTATAGATCTGCAGTCATGGGACTGCACACATATCTGTTGACTTCACAAGACCAAACGTAGTGAAAGTTCTTAAACATGAGTAGAATAAATCTAAGATGACTTCCCTTAGTCCAGCAGAAGCAAATTGGCATCAAGCGGGAATGGAAATCAAACTAGAAGTAGATAAAAATCAGGCAGCAACTGAATGTGCCAAAAAACAAACAAAAAAAAAGAATATAAGGTAAAGGATCAGATGAGAAGGCAAGAAATGTGGAAAATGCATAAATATAGTTGCAGGTATTTAGAAAACTCCTGGAAGAACCTCATGTTGATCAGGATCAAATGCAGGAATGGTTAAGGAGAGGGCGAATTCAAGCCAAAAGATGAAATGTTAATATTGACGGCCCAAGACAGTGGGCTCTGTACACATTGGTTTACAAAGTTGTGGGAGAAACAGGCAAATGTAGGTTTTATAAAAGAGAATTGGAAACCGTTGCACACCTCATTGCTGGTTGTAATGCACTAATGGCTGAAGGACTATATACTGAAAGGCATAGTAATGTGGCAAGACTGTTGCACTGGGGATTGTGCAAACATTATAATATTGAAATAGCTGAAAACACTGGAAACATGAGCCACAAAGCATCATAGAAAATGATGAAGTCTACATCACATGGGATCACCCATTACCAACAGTTCAAAAGATAGATGCGAGAAAACCAGATATAGCGGTCCATGAAAAGAAGACAAAAGTAGCATTGGTCATTGAAATCACTGCACCCAGTGACTGCAGTGTATTGCATAGAGAGAGACACAAAGTCATAAAATATCAGGATTTGCAGGCAGAAACAAGAGCGATGTAGAAGAAAGATACCCAGACAGTCCCAATAGTAGTAGGAGCAACATGTCTTATAAAAAAGAATCTGCATTTGTAGTTAGATATGTTACTGATACATGTAACTCTGTACGAATTGCAGAAGGAGTCATCGCTGGGCACTTTGCGGGTGCTGAGAAGAGCACTTCTGGCTGACATCAACGATTGAAACAATACTAATTTCATGAACTTTAATCATACTTTGACTTAGGAATAGGGTCCATTCCCATCATGGTATTAGGAACCCAAAAGATTTGGAGAAATTAAAAAAGGAACCAGTAAGATAGGTAGTACCCACCTGTTGAGGAATAGTGGGAACAGTCTCACTGTGCCCAGACAGGGAGTAAAAGGTCCAGTCAATCATCTTGAAGCTAAATGTGACAAGCTGGAAGGGGGCAGGAGGGAAGGAGTTTAAAGTGGATGAAAATCAGCCAACATGGCTCTAACATTATGGTAAGTACATAACTTTCATGTCCAGGGTTGTCTATTTTCATCCTTTTCAAACATTTGGGTCAGAATCCCAAGCTGTCATACTGGGTGCTATCAAGGGAGGACATTCCTGAGTTTGGTGGAACCAAAGGAGGAACGCGATCTGGATTGAGTGTCCAGCTTGTAGTGAGACACAAAGGTGTGTATCATAGACCAAGAGGCTGCAGCACAAATGTCATCAGTACATAGTCCTGTATTAAAGGCTGTCAAAGTAGAAGCTACCCTAGTTGAATGAGCTTTCCATTTACCTGGTAAGTGTGAATTCTTCTTCTTATAGACAAAGGAGATACAATCTGACAGCCATCTGGACAAAGTAGTATGTTTGATTATCTGGGGCAAAACACAGGCAAGTTTATGGACTGATTTAACTTTATTCTTAGTGGCATCTGATGTAAAGGCTGCATTAGTTCTAAGGTAAACTCTTTCCTTGTAAAATATTATATATGTAGGCTTACATGAAAGAGCCTGTAACTCCAAGATTTGTCTGGCTGATGTCCGCGCCAGTAGGAAAATTGCTTTCCAAGTAAGATCGGATCTAGTGACCAATATGTTTGAACTGGATGAAAATCAGACAACATGCATCTAACAATCTGATGTTGTCTTTTTCATTCATTCCTTAATTGATGGGTTCTAATCAGAGATTTGGATCTGACTCAGACACTTTTACCAGATTATCAGATTCAGGAACTCTTGAGCTCCTCCCTATACTCATAATGCCCTGCCAACCTAGCATACCTCAGATCTCGATCTCATTTGCCGCCATTCAACTTCAGATGTGGATCCTATCACTCTAGAGCTTTGGAGAACATTTAGCCTTTTTTGTGAGTTATTTTCTGAGATTTTTTGTAACCTATAATTTTCTAATTCTCCTACCTCCCACCCTTAATCTTTTTAGCTAGTTTCTGTACTCTCTGTAGCTACCATTTCTCGGTACCTCTTTTAAGTGCTGTCATTGATACTTTCTGCTTGTCAATTACTCAGTTGAGTACTTTTTTTCTACCATTGTTGGTAGTTTCTTTCTCTTGCTAATTTTCCCCCTTTTTCTTTCACTTGAAAAAAGTTTTTCTTCCTGTAGTGTTTTTAGGGGATTTGCTACTTTGACAACATGGCTGACAAGCCAACCGGGTTTAAAAAATGCATTACCTGTGGGCATAAGCTTCCCAAATGAGATGAATACAGGAACGTGTGTATTGTTTAGGACCCATGCACTTGGATGTGGATTGCTCAGTCTGCTCTGGATTTAACTCCACAGTCTTAAATGATTGGAGAAATAAATTAGTCTTGAGAGGCCGCCTTCCTTCTTCTTCTAATTCTTCAGTTTCTGGAGCTCAAACCCCTAGCAAAAACCTGACAAGGGTAAGTCCTTTTCAGCTACCAGGGAAAAGGAGTCTTGTAAGAGGTCTCCAGTCAATTCTTCATTGTCAGCTCTTTCATCGGAGCCTTATTCTAAGATGCATAAGAAGTCAGATCCAACTTCCTTGTATCTGACTGGTTCAAAACCTAGATGTCCTCAGATCTGTCCCCTCCGCTCCTATTGGATTCAGTTGCTTCATGGCTCCCTTCATCATCTTTCCTGGAGAGATCTCCACGTAGGCACTGCAGACCTCCATCCACCACATCATCACTTAGATCTTTCAGAAGCTTATCAGAAGTTGATGTGGATAGGATTGTGAGGTAATTTCTCCGAGCACAGATCCAGATAGGGTATAACCAGCGCCAACACTCACTGGATCTATGATTCGTCCTTTGTCCACTTCCCCCTAGGTTTCTCCTGTTTCTCACTGGGTGTGGAAGGAGCTGGATACTGTACAGCCAATTCCAAAAAAAAAAAAAAAACAGGCAAAATTCTAGCCTTCCCCAAGGACCAGGCACACTGGAGTAAGGGAGTTCCGATTGATGCCATGGCTGTGGCTGCAGCCACTAGGAAGGAACTGGCAAAACAGAGTTCTTCAGTGCATCTCCCTTACAGAGAGTTCAGGGCTTTGGACAGATTTGGAAAACATATTTATGCTTCAGCAACCTTTGCCCTCAGGTTACTAAATTATCTGGCACACTTTATGAAGTTACAAAGTGATCTGACCAAAGAGCTTGCTAAATATCTTTTTGGACCAATGTTTGTAGAGGATGAAAATAAAATCTCACAACGGACTACCTCCAGTCTATTTCTAATGTGCTCATAAGGTTGATCTCCCATGCAGCATAATGTACCTCACAGGAGGCATGTTCAGGCATAACCATTAGGAGACATGCCTAGATGCAACTATGTGATTTTGCAGAGCCTTTTAAGTCTTCATTCATCAATGTGCCCTTTGATTAGAGTTTCCTTGTTTGGCCCCAAAAATAAAGGACATGCTCTCCAGATGTGAGCAAGAGGGAAATACCCTGTCTGCCACGGGTGTATGTTTTTCCAACCCCTCAAGGAATCAATGAGGAGAAAGAAAAATGTGGTTTAGAAAATCCCAGGGTCCTTTCCAAGACTCATGAAGAGGTAGTTCCACCAGAGGCATAGGGGGAACTTGAATGGAATGGGCTGCCTTTGCCGCAGAGTTGGTCACAGAACCAGGGCTTCAGGGATTCCTTCTTAGACAAGCCCTATCAGTGCTCCTCAAAGGAAGCCTGGCTGTTTTCCCTCCGGAGGCAGTTGGGGGACATTTGCCTCTGCACTGTAGAGCCTGGCTATCTATAGCGAAAGATTCCTAAGTGCAGAGAATCCTATCCAGAGGTTATACTAAACTATTTTCCCTAGACCCCCCCCCCCACCAATGTGAAAAAGATCCCTGATGTTCCACCCAGTCAGAAGGAAGCAGCTATTCTTGAAATAAAAAAGTTACTAGAAAAAAAGTCATCCAAGAGGTCCCCTCAGACCAGAGAGGATCCAGAACTTACTCATGATTCTTCTTGCTGTCAAAAAATACAGGGGACTTGAGACCAGTTCTGTATCTCAGCAAATTAAATTAGTTTGTATAATATTCAAAGTTTCAGATGGTCGTGGTTCAGTCCATTTTGCCTGTACTGCAAAAAGATGATTGGATGTGCTCTTTAGATCTTCAGGATGCATACTGCCACATCAAAATGAACAGGCACTCCATAAGATACATGTGTTTCTGGCTGGGAGCCAGTCATTACCACTTCAGAACACTGCCTTGTGGTATCAACACAGCCCCCAGGGTGTTTACTAAATGCATAGCAGTGGTAGCAGCTTACTTGAAACTGCTGGGACTCTGAGTGTTTCCATACCTAGAAGACTGGCTCCTAACTGGCCCAACCAGGCACTGACTTGTACAGGCAAGTGACTACAAGCTCCAGGTGTGCATCCATCTAGGAATCATGGTCATTTACAACAAATCACAACTCCGGCCTACCCAGAGTCTGGAGTTCATTGGTACTCATCTATACACAGTCAGTCAGATGACCTGTCTTCCATCTATTTGAGTACAGGTACTCTGGTCCAAGGTCAAGAAAATGATTCAGTGTTCTTCTCTTCCAACTCGATTAGTCTTACAAGCTCTGGAATTCATGGCAGCTGCTATCACCTTTGTTCCTCTGGCCAGGTTTCACATGTGAATTCTTCAATGGACACTTTCAGTCCAGTGTTCCATTCTTCAGTATCCATTAATCATTCCAGTCAATATCACGCAAGTGTGCAAAAGATATCTTCTTTAGTGGATTCATTCAAACAAGTCCTCCGAAGACCATCCATTTGTTCTTCCCCCACCCACGGCCACGCTGACCATGGATGCTTCCCAAAAGGGGTGGGGGGGACTACATTGCTTCAGGATGCCCAAGTTCACCAGATTGACAGGAGAAAGCACAGGGAGCTGACCTTTACACATGCCTGGATATGAGCTCAATATATTAAGTATTGAAGCCTTTTATAGGAAAAATGTTACTCAAATTGTCTGAGTCTGTACAGAGCACTGCCAAACACTTGAGGGGAAACTAAAACGTAGGCCCTGAAAATTTAAGGATGAAGTATTTAGGCAGAGATTCAAAAGTTAGGAAGAAATCAAGCAGTATTTACTGAAAATAAAGAATTAGCTTGTCTAGAATGATGAAAAGAGGGGAGTCGCATGAATGGCTACTGCCTGGCTACTACTAATGTTGGTTTCAGCACAACTTCACTTTGTTGGGATACAATACTCCTTTGCTTCGTCTCTCACCAGAAGCAAAATGTTATTACCAATCCCAAGAAGAGAAGCAGGCCATGGCCTGTTTGGTGATCCACACTCTTGTTCCAGATGTTGCAAGGGTCTTCAGGCTTGTAACCTTTTTCTGGTAGATGCCCCGAACTCCTGCAGATGTATTCTCCCAGACCTTCTGTCTCTCTTGTTTTGGCTGCCTTGTTTGATGCCTTTTCTAATGTTTCTAAGGCTTCTGTCTCCCAGCCCCCTGACTCAAGAAACCTGATAGGTTTTTATTGGGTGCCTGAGAATTGTAAATTTCTTTACAAGTGTCCTTCTGCTGACTCCTCAGTGCCGTCTGTAGCTTCTGACAAGCCATCTCAATTGCTACCTTCTCTTAATTTACTGCCTTCTGATAAAGATAGCAGAACCATGGAAAGGTTAGGGAAAAAGGTTTCTACCTCTGCTACTTTAGCTTTTAGAGCTATTAGCTATCAGATCCATATGCCCAGGTGGCTGTTCTTTCCCAGACCTGTCAGGTAATTTCTGATCTTCCAGACTCTAAAAGGAAGATATTGCTCTTTCCCCTGTTAGCGAATTCCTCCCAGGTAGGTCATCATTCCATCAAGTATAGTTATGATGCAGCAGATGCTTCCTCTAGGACTGCTGCTTTTGGGTCTGTGATGAGGAGATTTTCTTGGCTTCGGCTTCAACCTTTGCCTGATGATATTAAGGCTACGTTGATGGATGCTCTTCTGTATAATAAACACTTGTTTGGCAAAGCTGCTGATGCTTAGCCTCTTAAGGATAAAGGCAAGGCTTTACAAGAACTTAAACACATTTTTGTTTCGCCTGTACCTATGTTTCAGAGAAATTACCCCAATAAGCCAGCCTTTGTTCATAGGGAATCTCGCCCTCCCCCCAAGGGCAGGAAAGATGGGAAGTAGGCTCCTCCTGCTAAAGCTACTCCGACTTCTGTGCCCCAGAAGTCTCCTTTTCCTGATAAACTAAGTGCTGTCTGACTATCCTATTCTTCCCAACCACATTCTTCTTTCTCTTTGCTTTTCTCTATCTCTCCCTGTGTGGTTAAAGATTACTCAGGACTCTTGGGTTCTGTCCATTATCCATCAAGGGTATTTCATGGTCTGGAAATCTCTTCCAGTTTTATGGAAATTCTTCAGCCCCCTCAGGAACAGCTGCCCTTCTTTCCAGGGGTGCTTCAGGATCTCTTGACTCAAGTTACTATTCAAGAAGTTCCAGTTTCCCAAAGGGGAAAGGAGTTTTACTCTGGAATGTTCCTCATACCCAGGAAAGAGGGTACTTGGAGACCAGTTTTAGACCCTGGTCATCTAAATGCATTTCTGAAAGTTCCCTCTTTTCTAATGTTGTCCCTTCAGACTTTCTTCTCTCTCTCTTGCTTCCTCAGGCTTATATGGTGTCTCTGGATCTCAAGGATGCTTATCTCTATATCCCAATTCATCCAATTTTCAGGAAGTTTTTATGTTTCTCTGTTGTTTCCTGGCATTTTCAGTTCTCTGTTTTGCCTTTTGGCCTTTCTACTGCCCCAAGGGTATTCACCAAATATCTTGCTCCTGTGATTTCTTTTTGCAGGCTATAGGGAATCCAAGTCTTTCCCTAACTGGATGACCTCCCTTCTGCAAAGCCTGGGGTTCACTATAAATTTCAAAAAGTCCTTTCTGACTCCTTCTCAGGATCATGTCTTTCTGAGGTGCAGGATTCAGACTGTGTCTATGCTGGCATTTCTGCCTCCTCCCAAGGCCCTAACTCCTTTCTGACTCCTTCTCAGGATCATGTCTTTCTGAGGTGCAGGATTCAGACTGTGTCTATGCTGGCATTTCTGCCTCCTCCCAAGGCCCTAACTTTCACTTCTTTTTTTCAATCCTTTTTTTTTTCTAGTTTCACTAACAGCCAGGGAATTTCTGAGAGCTCTGTAGTTCATGTCTTCCACTATTCCTGTGCTCCACTCTGGCCAAACTCCACATGAGAAACTTTCAGTGGTTTCTGAAGTCTGTTTGGTTTCAACATGCTCTTCACCTCAAATTTGTAGATATTCTTCGTGTTTCACTGTTGCAGTCATTACATTTGGATTATCTGCCTGCAAGTAGCCCTCAGCCGGCCTGAATGTCAGTCTTGGATCCCTGCATCAGATGCTGTCTCTTCTTCCACAACATCAGGTCGTCAGGGGTATAAAACATGCAGCCGATGCCATTACATCAGTCTTCCTTGCTGCGTGGTGCCTGAAGCAGAAGCAGTTCGCAAGTGCCGGTCGGCCGACTCCTGAAATTTTCGTTTTCGTGTTTCAGAACCGAAGTCTTCAAAAAAGCTAAGTACCACTTTGGGGATCCTTTTTCTTGCTCTAACCCGATGTCAGTGAAAGTTAACAATTGTATTACCTGTGGAAAGCAAATACCACATAAAAATTTTCATTCGTATTGCATTCTTTGCGTAGGCCCAGACCATGACGTCCCTCGCTGTCGGTTTTGTGCCTTATTCAACCCCCGAACTATTCGTTGTTGGTTTATTTTTGCAGCAAATTATTTCGGTACTCTGTTTAACTATCCATAAATGGCTTCAGTAAGCTATCCAACTACCGACATTCCGAAAAAACGTAAAGATAAAGACAGAGACAGACCGCATGGGTCCAAAGCTGCTGACGACGCTTCCATTAAGCTAGTTGCCAGTTTACCGGTACTCAGTGAGGTGCTTTTGCAGCCTCTGATACCCGCTACTTCAGATTCGCAGGCCTCTACTGAGACCCATTCAGAGTCCGGTATGCTGCGAGATGCTTCTTCGACCATGGAACCTACAGATGTGTCTACCTTGGATGGGTCCGGAGCTGCTCTGCAGGCACCGGCTTCTGAGGGTGTATTCAGGCTTACTGACTTGCATTTCTAACCGACACCATCTTCTTCAAGGCCTAAAACTTGACCAGCGCCTAGAAATCCGACATACAAACTGCATGGCCAGGCCCATATGCCTAAAATACAAATGATTAGAATGGCTGAAGACCTTATTACCTTAATTAGGGGAAGTCAGCCTTCACCCTCTAAGCGACCTAGAACTGATTTTCCTTCTGATTCTTCTGATCAGGATTCTGAAATTTCTGTTTCTTCTGATTACCAGGATTTGCCCTTATCTACCTATGAGAATTCTAATGCAGAGGATTCCATTCCCTCTATCCCCCCAGAAGATTTTTCTTTTGGTGAAACCTTGCACACTCTTAGGGAGCATTTCCACTGGGAAAGCCAGGATTACTCTGACTCCAAAAAGAGGCTTAGAGAATTCTTACTCCTCCCTCAACACAGGCCTTTAGCTATCCCTCCTGTCCTGGACATTGTAGATGATGCTTTCTTGGAATCTAGCCTGGTCCCAGACACTTCACCTCCGCTCCAGCTCCTAGGAAACCTGACCGGTATTACAGAGTACCTGACTCTCAAGTTCCTCTTCAAGAATCCTACTGGGGACCCAGAGACTATTTCCCAAGGACTTAAAGGCATTAAGGCTACTACTGCCAAAAACTCTACCCCCTCTGATAGAGATTCCAGAGCCTTGGACAGATGGGGTAAGAAGGTATACACTTCTGCTTCTTTGACCATTAGGGCCTTAAACTGCCAGTTTCATACGTATGAGCAGCATATTATGGGACTACTTAAACAGAAAATGATGTTGATTCCTGACTGTGCTGAACATAAAGAATTGCAGGATTTAATGCATTCTTCTGAACAAGTTGGTAAACATACTTTGCAATGTGGTTTTGACTCTTTTGAAGCATCTTGCAGGGCTGCTGTCACTGGGTCTGTTCTTAGAAGGCATACTTGGCTTAAGGAGCAAAATTTGCCAGATCATGTTAAAGCTAAATTACTGGATGCTCCCTTAAACCAAGACCGCCTGTTTGGCAACAAAGCAGAAGAAGTTTTTAAAAAGATGGAGGAATAATCTAAATCTATGCAAACTGTTAAATATTTCCTGCAAGTACAGCCTCCCAGATTTAGTAGGCATTGGCCTTCTAAAAATTGGTCCTTTCCTGTCTCTTCTAGGCCTTCTCAGTCCAAACCCATGAGCAGCAGACCACCTAGGCTACAGTCTCAAGGTACTCACAGGCCTAAGCAGTGGGGGGCTCCCACTTCCAAAGCTGGAAGTAGTAAGACACCCCGCTATGGAAAAATGTCACAATGACTTAACCTTAAACCTTCCAAGCCCTGCTCCAACTACCTGCTCCCTTAGGAGGAAAGATCACCCTGCATGTAAAAAGCTGGGAACTCATCACCCATGACAAATGGGTTTTAAATATTGTTTTCCAAGGATACAGATTCCACTTCCACACCTTACCAACCCCAAACGGTTGGCCAGACCTACCCCCAATCCAGTGGGCAGAGGCCCAACAGCAGGTTCTCTCTCTTCTAAGTATCAGGGCTATTCAACCTGTCCCATTAGAAGAAAGGTTCACAAGGTTTTTGCTCAAGACATTTCCTGGTACCCAGAAAAGACAGCTCCTGGCGTCCTATCCTGGACCTCTCTATTCTATACACCTTTTTGGTAATCCCAAAATTCAAAATGCTAACACTTCAGCAGCTGCTTCCTATGCTAGGCAAAGATGCTTGGTTGGCAACCTTAGACTTAAAGGAAGCTTACCTGCACATACCAATAAGGGAATCTTGCAGGAAATACCTACGCTTTAAAGCAGGCTCCATGCACTATCAGTTCTCTGCACTTCCCTTTGGCTTATCTACTGCGCCCAGGGTATTCACAAAGTGTCTAGCTCCAGTCATTGCATTTTGCAGACAAAGAAATATTCAAATATACGTATACCTGGACGATTGTCTAATTCAGGCAGAAAGCCAGGACATGCTACTAAAACATCTGGCATTTATAAAGAAACTTCTAACCTCTCTGGGGTACACCATAAACAAAAAGAAATCTCATCTAGTACCCTGCCAACAAATTGTATTCCTGGGAGCAAGGTTGAACACAACTTCCCAGATGGCTTACCTCACGCCAGACAAACAAGTTTATTTGACAGCCTACTTCAAACTACTGGCCACAAAGACCCAGCTATCTGCAAGGAAAATCCTGCAAGCCCTGGGGTTCGTGGCCTCTTGCATTCTACTAATTCCATATGCAAGACTGCATATGAGGAAACTACAATGGTATCTAAAAAGCCTATGGTGTCAACATTCTCAGGACCTGGAATCAATGATTCCTATCATTCCTTGTATAAAGACAGAGTTCTTTTGGTGGGCAGAGGCCTGCTACCACAACAAGGTGCTCCCATTCACTCTACCCCCTGCCGCCCAAACCCTCACAACAGATGCATCAGACTATGCATGGGGTGCTCACTTGGCAGGGCAGTGCATTCAGGGCAAATGGAACCAGAGTCAGATGCACCTGCATATCAATCAAAAAGAAATGTTAGCTGTACAGAATTCCCTGACAGCCTTCAAAGACCACATTCTTCCAGGACAATTATTGGTAAAGACAACACCACTGTTATGTGGTACATAAACAAGCAGGGGGGAATCCATTCGTACCCTCTCTGCAGACTAGCCATGACTCTGTGGAACACAGCCTTGAGCTACCAAGTGCACCTACAAGCTCAATTCCTGCCAGGAAAGCTAAATTCACTGGCAGACGACCTAAGCAGAAATCTCATGAAACCACACGAGTGGAAACTGGAACCAAAGATATTCAACCTTTTGGGAAACAAAAAGGGGGAATCCAGAGATGGACCTGTTTGCCTTCCCCCAGAACTACCAATTGGACAAATTCTGCACAAGGACTCCCCACAGTCAAACTTGGAAAGTGGATGCCCTGTCCTTCACCTGGGAAAGTCTCTCAGTTTATGCCTTTCCCCCTCTGCCTCTCCTCTTGAAAGTTCTGCTAAAGATCAAACAGGACAAACCAGGGACAATACTGATTGCACCTGACTGGCAACGCCAGCACTGGTACCCCCACTTGTGCAGTATGTCACTGCTGGAACCATGGCACCTGCCTCAGACCCCTTCCCTGCTGTACCAGCAGGAGGGTCAGATTCTTTACCCTCAGCTTCAAATCCCGAACCTTGCAGCCTGGCTAATTACTTGAGCTCTCCAATAGCATCCCTCAGTGAGCAAGTGCTAGTTGTCATTCTGGAGGCAAGGAGGCCTAGTACTAGAAAATCCTATGCTGAAAAGTGGAAAAGATACTGTTCCTGGAGCCAGACTCAGGGGATGGGCACAACGGTGCTCAGCTTACCGCATATTCTTCAGTACTTAACAGAGATGCTCCACAAGGGCCTTTCCTTCTCGTCAATTAAAATTCATGCCTCTGCCATTTCAGCACATTATAATACTGAGCCACCCCTCTTCTCTCACCCCCTGCTAAAGCAATTCCTCAGAGGGACCAAAAATTTAAGACCACCCAGGAGAGCCCCTACTCCTGCCTGGAACCTCAGCTTTGTATTGGAAAAGCTCACTCTACCTCCTTTTGAGCCAGCTGCAACTGCAGAGTTGAAATTCCTTTCTTGGAAAACAGTCTTCCTTCTAGCCATCACTTCAGCAAGAAGAGTGTCTGAATTATAGGCCATCATGGCAGTGGAGCCCTTCATCATCTTTCATGCAGACAGGGTGTCCCTCAGGACCAATCCTTTCTTTATGCCCAAGTTGGTGTTTAGTGTGGCCCTTAATCAGTCCATTCATTTGCCTGCTTTTTTCCCAAATCCACAAAACAAAGGGGAATGAATACTGCACTCTTTGGATGTGCACAGACAACTTAGATTTTATTTGGACAGGACTAAACCTCTCAGAAAATCTGAATAGCTGCTAGTTAGCTTTGCTGCAAGGGCAGAGGGGAAGGCCATTTCAAAGCAAACCATTCTAAGTGGATAGCCCATTGCATTCATTTCTGCTATAAGCACCATGGAAAACCTACCCCACAGGGGATAAGATCACATTACACCAGGGCTGCATCTACCTCTACAGCATTTCTCAGAGGTGTCCCTACCAGGGACACCCTAGAAGCTGCTACCTGGAGCTCTGTACATACCTTCACCAAGCATTACCACATGCCTATTTTTTCTAAATCCAGAGCTGGTTTTGCCACTGCAATCTTGCAGGGCTTAATAGCTGGTCCTAATGCTCTCTAGCTTCCACCTCCCTTTTTTAGCTTTGGGAATCAACCCAAATGTAATGACTGCAACAGTGAAACATGAAAAACATAGTACAGTTGTGTACAGTTACCATACATGTAGATGTTCGAGAATATTCACTGTTGCAGTCCTGGTTACCCTTCCTCCAGCCCCCTGACTTTTCTTGGCCATACCTTTCTTCTTGTTTAGTGTATTTCTGCTCTCTGGTGTATTTGCTTTTTGTTGGAGGTGTAACCTAACATATAATTGCTTCCCATTATGGGGGCACCTGACATCTGGGGCAAGAAAAACTGATGTAATGGCGTCAGCTGCATGTTTTATACCCCTGAAGACCTGACGTCATGGAAGAAGAGACAACATCCGACACAGGGATCCAAGACTTTGATATTCAGGGCGGCTGAGGGCTACCTGCAGGCAGATAACCCAAATGTAATGACTGCAACAGTGAATACACTCGAACATCTACATGTATGATAAGTGTACACAACTATACTTTCCTTTTCTGCTTTGTCTCAAGAAGGAACTTCAGTGGTGGATGCAGCAGTTGACTCTCAGTCCAGGGTTCCCTTACCATTCACCTCTTCCCTCTCAGGAGCTGTTCACAGATGCTTCAGATGTGGGATGAGGAGTAGCATTTGGCTTCCAAAAGGTGCAGAGGGTCTGGAACCTCATCTGGAAGAAGAACATATGAGTGTCAAAGAAATAAGAGCTGCTGGCTCTTCAGGTTTGTCATCCTCTCTTCTCCCCAGGACCTCTCAAGGTGATTATGGACAATACCACAGTGATGTGGTATGTAAACAAATGGGGGGGGGGGGTCCTGTCTCCTTTGGTGGTTGGATCTCCTAGTGTGGGGACTTGCTATCTAGTATCATCTGACTCTTCAGGCAGTTTACATTCTGTCAGGTCAAAACATTGTGGCAGATTTCCTTAGCAGGTCCATAATTCAATCCGATGAATGGATGTTTCACAGGGATGCATTTCTGGACATTCTCCACCAGTAGGGAACTCCTCAAATAGATCTTTTTGCCTCCCCTCTAAACAGACAACGTCCTCTATTTTGTGCCAGAGTCCCAGATCCTCTGGTTTGGAAGGTGGGCACCCTATCTTTTTCTTTGAAGGGAGTGTTTCTTTATGCCTTCCCTCCCCTTCCTCTCATTCTGAAAGTCCTTTTCAAAATTCAACAGGTGCTCCCACAATCTTGCTGGTGACTCTCTTTTGACTGAAACAGCTTTGTTCCCTCTTTTTCTACATTTAGCCAAGGGACAGTCATCATGAGTTACCTCACAGGGTGAACCTACTCACATGAGACGAGGGATCTCTCATCCATTCCCACCTGTCCAGTCTTCAGCTGACACTGTGAGTGATAAGATTGTGATTCCACATAGACACCTTTTTCTGAAGATGTCCTTAGGGTCTTCCAAGAGGTTAGGAAATTCAGTACTAGGAAATCCTACTTATCCAAATGGAAGGGGTTTTCTGTTTGGTGTCTTTCTGGTAACCTGGATCCACTTTCTATGGATGTTCCTTTGGTTCTTTCCTATCTGTGTTTACTGCTCAATGCTGGCTTGGCTTATTCTTCTTTTAAGGCTCACTTATCAGCTATCTATGCTTGTCTGTCTTTTATCACCTCCTTTAGCTTCTAGATTTGAAGCCAAACAATTTTTAAAGGTGTCCTACATATTATGCCTTCCAGAAAGTCTGTTCCTCCTCCCAGGGATCTTAAATTTGTTTTGGAAAAATTGACCCAGGCTCCTTTTGAGCCTGTAGCTTCAGCTTCTTTGCAACTATCCAAACAAACAAGAAAAGGTACAAACATGACTGCAGTGAGGAAGCTTATTAAACACAAGCAACAAGTAAGTGGTTTCACATCCTGAATAAGACTCTTCTTCAGACTTCAATAACAGCATCAGCAACCATTAACTTAAGTAAAAAACAGCAGCATTAATCATCCTATGCACAGACAATAATAGCAATAAACTCATTAAGACTCACTATTAGATATGCAAATGCAACTAAGCCCTACTCTCAAAAGTCAAACACTTCCTCAACTAAAAATTCCTGCTTAAAAAACACACATTTGAATACGAAATAAATAAAACCACTAAACCATCACACACACAATGTACAGAAGAAATACTATAAAACTATATACATTAAATGTAACAAGAACTAACTACTATTAAATCTATTTATTTATTCAATGGTCTGTCCACTAAACACGGCTTAACAGAAACTCTGCCATTCAAGCCGAAAGACTTATTGGCTTGGAGTTTAATAATTCATTTTGCTTCAGATCTCTCTCTGATGTTTTTAATGTTACCCAATCAAGGACCCCTAAAATTAACTCTAATACCATAAACTTAAACCTATGTGCTGTCCCCTTACTCCAAACATGCCTGGCTAATGCATTGGTCTCATTCTCTTTGTTTATGGCATACAAATGTTCCTTAACAAGTTTCCTTAAAGTTTGATTCATTTTCCCTATGTAGAAAGCAAGACATTTAACACAACATGCTAAATATATCAAACCTCTAGTCCTGCAGTCAGCATACTGTCAGAACTCATACACCTTTTTAGTTGTTGGATGGATAAATTTATTAGTATTACCAATATAGGAACAAAAATTACATCTCTGGCACCCAAAAGTGCGAATTCTCTGAGGCGTATTATGTTGCTTCTTGTCTCTCTCATAGTATAATAATTGTGTGCAAAACTTGGTGCTTCTTCCACCAGTTGCCTAAGCTTCTCATCCAATAATATCTTCCAATTTCTGTATATCACATTACGTACATCTACATTATTAGATGAAAAAGGAATAACTACTCTGCATTTATCTCACTTATTTAGCCTGCCATCTCCAGGACGATAAATGTCTGTACTGTGATCCCTGAAAAAAGGTTTGCCCTTTCCCCTGCAATCTATTTTCCTATCATAAAGTAAGAGGGAACACTCATTGCGCTTATACCCTCTACTTAAAAAGTTATTTTCTAAATTTTCCAAGGCTACTTTACATTCTTTTAGTACTTGTTAATCTTGATACTCTATGGCCTTGTCCTTTCACCATATTCTTATAGATATAAGGGTGGTGCATGCTCTGTCTATAAAATAAATTATTCCTCTTGCGTTCTTTCTTGTAAATAGTCGTGGAGATGTTATCCCCAGTTCATAATACTAGCATCTAAAAAGTATATTTTACTTTTAGACCATTTACCTGTAAATCGTAAAAAATCTGTAGTGGTATTTATATACACAATGAAACTTTTCAACTCCTGCTCTCAACAATGCTATTGAGATACTGTACTTTTGGTAGCCCTTACTTCTGCCAGACATGTATCTGAGCTTCATGCCCTTATGACTTGTCCTCCTTTTTAGGTTTATCATAAGGACAGGGTGTCCCTTCGTACTAATTCTTCTTTTATGTCCAAGGTGGTAAATGAGTTGTCCCTTAATCATTATGTTCATTTGTCCACTTTTTTCCCTTCTCCGCAATCTGTTAGTGAGAAGGTCCTGACCACATTGGATGTACATAGATAACTCAGATTTTATTTGGATAAGACTAAGACTTTTCATAAATCTGACCATCTTTTTGTTTCCTTTCATCCTAGGTCTTTAGGACTGACTGTGTCCAAGCAAAATATACCTTCTTGGATTTCTAAAGCTATTACTTTTTATTTTTCCTTTCATGGTAAGAGCCTTCCTTCTGTTATCGTTCATTCTACTAGAGCTGTGTTTACTTCTGGTGCTTTTTTTCAAGGGTTTGGATACTAACTCTGTTCTTGAGGCAGTTACCTGGTCTTCTTTGCATACATTTACAAAGCACTACAAGTTGGATGGAATTTCCAGAACTAGAGCTGTTTTTGCTCAGGCCGTCATCCTTGGCATCTTGGAGAGCTCAGCTGGTCACCCCCCCCCTCTTCTTTCTGAGCTTTGGCGCACTCTATATTGTAATGAATACTGCAACAGTGAAATGGAAGGACATAGTACAGTTGTGTAAAATCTTACCATAAAGGTAGATGATGTCCTTCTCTTCAGTGCAGTATTCACTCCTTCCCTCCACCCCCTGGTCCATTTATCTTCTGGATGCACTGACTACCTCTCTACTCCTTGGACTGATATTCCTATGGGACCTCTCAGTTCTGAGGTTGGTATGTCCAGATGTAACCTTTATGTCTTATATTTTGTGAGGAGCATAGTTTGATGTACGACAGCAACCTAAAGGCTTTGGTATACTGGCTGGATGGTTAATCACAACAAACTTTTAAAAGTTCTGTCAGAACTCAGTCTTAGCCAAAACACTATAGCATGATTTTACAGTTACCTAATAGGTAGACAGCAGGCAGTTAAATAGCACCAGGAACTATCTTCTGTGCTCCCAGTAACAGTAGGGTTCCAAAAGGTTCCATCCTCGGACCTCTATTGTATACTATATTTACCAATAACCTCTACACCTCTACTCTCCACTCCTCAGTCATCCAGTATGTAGAGGATTCTACATTAGTCTGTGCCTCCTCTTCACTCCAGGAAGTACACCAACAAACTCAAGCCTCCCTTCTCTCTGTCAAATCTTGGCTCACTGACCACTAGCTAATACTGGACCCAAACAAAACACAGCTTATCTTCCAACCCACACAACACACCAATCCTGACCTCTCTTTCAACATCATATCCAATAACAAGACTATCTTGTCTCCTGTTACCTACACAAAACTTCTCGGTGTTGTGATTGACTCAAACATGAAATTCGATATCCATATCTCTCTTACCATAAAGAACATCCACAAAAAATAGGTACTCTATATAGAAATAAACAGTTTTTAACAGACACTACTAGGGCCACTGTTGCACGCACACATCTTATCTCTGCTCTTCTATATGCTTCACCAATCCTAACCAACCTTTGAAAATCTGATCTAACCAAATTAGAAGCCTGCTACAACAAAATTCCTAAATTCGCTACCAACAGTTTCTACAGATCACACCACTGTTTTGCTCTCAAAAAGGTCAACTGGCTAGAATGTCCTCATCTATTACTATATAATCAACTTACCCTGACGAACAAAATTCTGTATCATCCCGAGAAAACCCCCAAACTACAAGACTTGATACTTCCATACTCTTGTACCAGACAACTCCACTCCACTAACAAATTTCTCTTCAAAGTAACTAAAGATAATAATACAGCAGGTTCATCCCTCTACTCTAGTAATATAGCAAAACATTGGAACAAACTCCCACCTGTCATCACAGTCACAGCTTCTATAATTAAATTTAAAAAGTCCTTAAAATCACATTTGTTGAGCTCAAGGCTCTGCAAATGTGACATTACAGGCTAATACTAAGACCCTCCCTTCCTACTCTCTATTTCTCCTTTTGGATCTGAGTGCTACAAGTAATTTGGTGTCTATCACTGCTTTAATGTTCATATTGTCAGATAAGACAATATGAAAACTGTGTTTCTGAATATTAAATTATTTTGGTATAAAGAATTAGTTTAGTCGTTTTTACATTTAGAAGTAAAGAATTCTATCATAATTACACACATCCTCTACTGTATTTACTTTATTTATGCAAACACCTAAGCACTGTATAAGATGAAAGGTCAGCCTGATAATTTGACCTCTGTTGTCATCCTTTTAGCAATAGACCTCCTAAGATTTTGTACTAACTACTTTATGCATATTTCCATTTTAGAAAGATGTAAATATCTAATTAATCTGGTAGCTTCTTACTGACCTAAAAACATGCCCTGTGAGTTTAATTACACGTACAGCACAATCATTCACTAATCACAAATGTCTTATGCTGAATCTGTAAAAAAATCATTCCTAAACCTTCAAGAAATAAAAATATTAAGTCTTGGCAAAAATCAGGCCACTCGCCTACCTATTGTATACCTTCCATAAAGAGTCACCTGAAGTAAAAATACTTCAAACCTTCCACTCGAAGCCACATCATCAAAAAATGTTTCTATTTTAGGTGACCCCATTTTTAGGTGCACTAACAAGGCTAGACAAGGAAAGGGCATTATACTACAAGGGCAGTAAGAACCCTATCTCTTGACAAATATGATCATGATATGGTAGTCGTTTTTGAGAGAGTGAATGACTTGTGATGTAATACCCTGTGAGATATGCTGAGAAACATGTTAGAACTTTCCATGTATGTTACAAGTGCAGGTAAGACAATGAGTGGAAATCCTTCATTCACATTGAATAATTCCTACATACAATGAAAAGATAACTGGTTTCAGTATTTGGTTAAATAGCTGATGTTATTTGAATAATGTCTTGCAGTTGGCACAATGGTTTAAGGCATTGAGCTGTAGCTCTTGTGGTACAGGATTTGATTCCTTCAGCCCTCATTTGCCTGTTGTGACATTAAACTGGTCATTTAATCAGACATTGCTCTGGGAACATCTCTGAAAAGGGGCTGTGTCTAGTGGGCCTACTGGTTTAAGAAATGGGTATCATTAGTATTATTATTACGGAGGATCCGGTATGCCTCAGTGTAGAACTAGATGCTTGGCAGTCTAGCTTGCTTTCTTTAAGATGGCCTGCACCTCTTGATAATGATAGTGATCATTCTCACTACTGCAGTAGCCTTTGGCTGTATGGGTTGTATCCTGCCTAAGATACAACAACCATGCAGATTTAAAAAGCACTGGCTCCCTCTCACATCAACAGTTTGACTAATGACTGGATAGCTTCTTGGAAATCAGCAGTCTTAGTGTAGACAATTTCAGCACATTCTGCCACCTTGAGAGGAAGTATTTCTGATGCTTCAAAGTAGCAGCAGTGGGCTTCATTTCAGTCAGATAAATGCCCATAATAGATCCCTAACACAATGAAATTATTCTCCTTCTAAGAAAATATTTATAATTTATTTGCTGACTAAAAGTGGGATTTCCCCTTTAAGAAAACCAGGATTTTTACAACACTGGAATTTTTTTTGTCAGGGGCATCTATTTTTAGGACAAGGTTTGTTATAATGTACTGGGGGCTAAATTTGTGGTAAAAGTGTAATGCTTTTGAGAACTTTCATATGTGTATGCAGGTTTTAACAATCAGGAAGTGTCTTACAGGGCAAGAAAAGTATTTTTAACTTGAATGTTTATGTGCTCTACAGGTTAACTTAACATTGAATTCTTTCCATCAGGGCACTTCAGAAAAGGGGCTTTGAGTTCTGACAGGATCTTTCATGTACTACTTGTGCTTTTATGTTTGAAAGGAGCTGTGCCAGTATGTGTAAGTCAGTGTGCTACTTATGATTACTTGTCTGACAAACTTACCTTCCAAATGACTTGTTTCAGCAGAGCTTACTGGTAATCGGGCTTCTTCCTCATCTACAGCATGGATACTTAACTCTGTTTCTGCTGGCTCTTCTCTTGTTGCAGCAACTAGGTCCTCTTTGCATACTTTTACAAAGTACTATAGAATAGATTCCTTCTCCAGGTTTAGGAAAGGCTTTCTAAGACCATTGTCCAGGGTTTCCTGGGCCCTTTCACTACCACTTCCCAGTTATTGTAAGCTATAATACTCTACCCATATAGCTTAGGCTACTGCAACAGTGGTCAATGTGATGAACATAGTACTGTTGTGTAAGTAAACTTACCATAACAGCAGATGTTCAAAAGATCACTGTGCAGTAGCCACTCCCTCCCCCCATCCCCCTTATTTTTGTGTTTTTTTTTATGTTAGGATGTGGACATGTAGTTATTTTTTTTCCAAGCAGTTTCCACACATGTAGTTTAGTCTCCCTTTCTCCTCAGCTGGCATGAAGGGCTTGGCACCCAATCCTGTCTTTTTAGTCAGCTCAGCAAAGCTCCATTTGACTAGTGGTTTCGGTGCTTGGAAGATGCACTGAGACTTTGAAAGCTGGCCGGCTGTTAGATCCTGTGCAGGACAGAAATCATGTAGCTTAGGCTACTGCAGCAGTGATCATTTTAACATCTACTGTTACTGTAAGTTTACTTACACAACTGTAGTATTATGGCCTCCAAGGATATAACATAAGTACGTTTCTCACACACACCATTATGCCATTTAAGTAATAGGTGATATTACATTGTCTTAAGATACTTGTCTCAATCAGGTTACCTAAAACTGTTATGGGGGAAGTGCTTTAGACAGGACTGATATTGGGAGGGGGGGTAGGAATGTCTATAATTTTGGGGAGGTAGTTTGTTTAGTCCTAAGTTGCAGGGGTATAAGGCAGTACCATCTGGATTTGTTACTTTAGATGTTGTTGTTGTGTCTTTCGGCTTTTCCTGGTTAGGGGTCGCCACAGCGGAACTCCGGTCCGCTAATGATTGGTAGTAGATTTTTACATACCGAGTTGCCGGCTCTGACGCACACCTTTCAACGAAGGTACGCCCCATTCACGCATGTCTCCACACAGAAGACACTCTAGCTGAGAATCAAACAGGACAACGTCTTACTGTGAGGCGACAACGCTACCGCAGCACCACCACTGGATTTGTTACTTTAGATAGACAACTGAAATTTAGTTTTGTTAGGTTGGTGTGGTTTACTGCAGCTCAGAGTGTCTTATTTAAGTTTAGTGCAGATTATTGCATCCTCAAAATTAGAGGCCCATTTGATTTTGCAGGGCTTCTTGTAGAGAAAAACTTCTTGTGCAAATAACCCACTATAAACAGAGTCCAAAGGCAGTGGTGTGATGAGCACAGCCTTTTTTTTTTCCTTTTTGCCAAAAAATGCTGTTTTGGAATGCTTGGAGGACACCAAAATCAATGTAGCTTTTCTCCATGTTCAGGGATTACCATGCTGCTTCGAGTCTTGATTCTATGAATGTGGGCAAACATAGCTCAGTGCAAGTTATAGGAGAGGAGATGAGGGAGAAAAACAATCAGAAAGGCTATAAACTTAAATCTAGTGGAGTTCTGTGACTACAGCATGCAGCCAAACACAGTTCTGTACTTCTGTCACCACTGTGAGTGTGGGCTACAAGTCCTGGGTCACAGATGGGCTAGAATTGCATCCAACTGTGAAACAATGGCAGGGAAACCAATAGCTATATATCCACGGGAGGAAAACAGTAGGGGGAAACGGAGGCTATGTAACAAAGTGGCTGGGGGAAGCAGTACTGTATCAAGTACAAGCAAGGATAACAGCAGATGTAACAGGCAGAGGGCACTTTAAGTGCAAATTGTATCAGGCAATGTTTTGCAGAATTAATAAAGAAACTCAGATTATGAACATCTAAAGGTAATATGGAACTTGCAGCAAATCACAGTACTTCCACTATTGTGAATCAGGCTACAAATCTTTGGCACAAGACCAAGCACAGATAACTAATGGTATTTTTTTTTTTTTTTGGTAAAAATACAGCAGCAGATGTTTGTATGAACACAGATACTGTTACAATATTCTGACTTGCTCTATTTCAGACTACAAATCTTTGGCACCTGACCAGACAGAAATAACCAGTAAGTGTACTTTTAGATAAAAATACAACAGTAGTTGTTTGTATAAACATTAATCCTGCAGTTTAATCACAATCCTCTCACTTATTTCAATACAGCTACAACATATGTGGCACCAAACCCAATAAAAAATTAAAGCAGTTACTTTTTGGGTTAAAATCAGAAGAGTGCAGAATATCTGTTTCTGAAACATAAATAAGTTAAATGAAATACGTTTTTTGTTTTCTCTTTTTTCCCCCCAAAAAATCCTCTTTGGAATTGACTGGAGGATGCCAAAATCAGTACAGCTCTTTTCTCAGTGTTCAGGGATTTTTATGCTTTTCAGTGTCTTGATTCAAAAGACCCCGAGTGAGAGCAGTTCCACACAAGTTATAGGAGAGAAGCTGAGGGGAAAAAATTTAGAAAGGCTATAAATTAAAATAGTGGAGCTCTGTAAAAAGATCCTGCAGCCAAACACATGTCATTGCCCTGATTTGTCTGGTCATCAGAATGACTGGAACATTTCATTGGACTCTTTTAAATTCCACTTGCTGTATTGTTTTTTTTTTTCTTTACATATATCGGATACAGCACATTGTATTTGTTGGTTAGATTTTTATGTATTTAAGTGTCTACTTTTGGTCAGGCAAAGTGGCAATAAACGGTGTGTACAAATGGCTTTGTTTAATTATGGCTGCTTAAAAGTAATTGTTTCCCAATTGGGATTTCTTTCTTTTAAACTAAATGTGATGCATTTTTTTCACAAGTAAAAGAAAATATTGAGATTTATTCACAAAAAAACATAATAATTTTTGTCTACAAGAAGTACATTTGGTGGATGCTTAAATAGGTTTCATTAAGAAACATAATCTTTGGATTAAGTTAATTTTTGTTACCACTTTATTTCAGTGTAGATCAGGAATTCTTTTTATATGTACCGACTCCAGCTCTTAAGCGTGTGAGAAAATATTTGAGTGTAAATGACCATTCTGTTTTTAAATATTAAGATTTATAAGGTAACGATTGAGATGGTTTCTTCTATGACTTTTCAGTGATTATCTCTGTATCCTGTTTCATCTGTCTGTCTAGTCAGACTGTTGGGACTTTTGGATCCAGTCCACCCATCTGCCAGAACTTTCGGCCTCAAGCGCCTGAACTTTACCCACCCATAATGTGTTGCACTCCTCCTGGCTTTGGATGTCATTTGCTGCCATTGGAAAAAGTTGTTCCTTTTGTGCCAACTAAGTGCTCTCTAAAATTTATTCAGTTTTAGAAAGAATTATCCCTCCAGACTTCTTGTCTGATGTTTTTATATTAGAAATTGATCCAAACAGAGGAGGACAACCTTTATAGTTTTGGACAGCGGCTGTGTGTTTAGTGATTTTGTTTTGGTGACTTCACCGTTTGACTTTGTGTTACTGGATATTAGAAATTATTCTGAACTCTTTACCTTGACAGTTAGTCTTTAGCATTTCTTTCCTTTTAGTACTTTTATGCTTCGACTTTTCATCATGCCATGTGCAGACAGGTTGCCGATCATCTTCTCTCTTGCCTCTCTTATTTAAAAAAAGAAAATAAAAAAGCTTGTTTTTTTTTCTGTTTGGTGTTGTGAGTTTTTCTTTTCCCAGGATGGATAAGAGTTTTAAAAACTGCTGCAAGTGTGAGCATAAAATCCCACCTCAAGACCTACATAATTGATGTGTGGTTTGTTTAGGATCTGAGCATGTGATATTTATTGTTCTATCTGTTAAAGTTTCACATCTAGAGTCCTGGCAGATAGAAGAAATAAGCTAATTATTAAGAGTGTCCTGCTTCCAGATCCACAGTCTTCAGAAGGGGTGACAAAAAAAGGACAACGAGAAAGAGACAAACAAAGAGAAAGAAGAGTACGGGAAACCAAAGAAAAGGGAATCTGAGGATCCTTGACCTTCAGCGGCTCATAAGATTCCCTGAACAGAGATGGGATCTTCTCCATTTCCCTTTTACTTTGTGAAGAGGTCTGTCTTAAAAAACATTATGGTCATAGATCAATCTCCAGCGAGGGTTTTAAGCAGGCATGTTCAAAAAGGGAGCTATCCAAGTTTCTTCCATCTTTCTTCCCACACCCGTCTTAACTCCTTCCCTAGCACCTTTCTCTGAGCTGGTGATCTCAGACCCGACTTGCCTCCTGAATCCTGTAAGCTCAGCACCAATAACTTCTCCTTTGACCCCAATCTCATCACATCTAACAAACTCAACTCTGAGACCTCCTGGGCAGATTGCTTGATGCTGGATCTTTGACACTTTCTTCAGCTCTGACCCATGTTGAGATGTTTGTGACATTGGATTTGTCAGTCTTCAAGCTATTGGCACTGACCTCTGGCTCCAGTATATCTGGTTCCTCACTGTCAGGGCTTTGGACTTCATTGCCAGTTGGCTCCAGATTGGATTCCCTGATGCTGTCGGATCCTAAATCGACATTCAGAGCCATGGAAAGGATCATATTTCCCTCAAGATGGTTTACAGAGCCTCATTCAGTATTAGCTTCACCTTAAGGTAAGTTTCTGCTTCTAAACCTTCTCATCATGGTTCTGAAGGACAGAGCAGAAAGATGCCCTCAAATAACCAATTGCAGTGATCACCGACTCTTCCAGAAACTCTAATTAGTCCTATTCTGAAATCCCTCAGAAGAGAACTTGCACTACCCAGTGGCACCACTCACATCAGACATGGACTTGGATGATAGAGAGATTTACCCACAATTCTTTCCTGAAGATGCCTCACTTGCTGATGTCCTTGAATTAACGAGACAGAAGGAATCTCGACTCACTGCACCACCCTCTCAGGACATAGAAGCTAATATTTGAGGCATACCATTCTGCTCCCTCTACCTCTTAGGTGGTTCCTCTGGCAAATCATCTTCTTGAGGAGAGCATGGTAAGAACCTGACACTAAAGAGAGCTATATCCTGCAAACATAATAAAATTTTGCACCCACCTAAAGACAGACAGTTCTGGTAAAATGGATCTTTGGGGGACGTTGATTGTTACAGTAGCCACCAAGAAGGAACTCACAGATGAGTCTTCTGCTGTCTATCCTCTTAATAGAAATTCTAGAATGAGAGAGAAGATGGGGAATTGAGCTTATGCCTCTGGTATTCTTGCTTGGAGGAAGTTGTACTATGTGACACACATGAATCATTGTAATTTTGTGGACAACTGTAAGGCATTTTTCAACAATGACCCCTTTAATGTGCTTTCCTTTTCTGGACATATTGTGAAGGTAAAAATATTGAGGTGTGAACAGGAATGTGAGATCTGTGTGCTGTAGAACTGAGATCTGAGAGAACCTGACAACCTTTCAGCATGAATCAGAAGGGCTGCAAGTCCCCGTGGTGAAGAAAACTCCAGCATCAGTTATATGATTCCCCTCAAATAGGGCTCCTATGGTGGAGGCAGCTGTTTTTAATGGACACCAATTAAGAGATCATGAAGGTACACAGAATCTGGCCTTTCATGGTCCTTTCTCCAGAAAGCAGCACCAACGATGCTGAGTTCTTGTCAAACTGTTCACCTTGGAGGAATCCAGGGAGTGCCTATCTCTCTACGTAGATGCACAGCAGGCCATCATGCAGGACAAATGGGGTAGCAGAGATAATGTCCAGAGTCTATATCATTCCCTTTTCCCATTTTCTGATTCTCAAAACACTAAGGCTCATGGCATTATCTTTGGTAATGGTCTTTCATGCCCACCTTCACATGAGAATTCTCCAGTGGTTAATCTCAGTACACTGCCCCTCTGTCAGTTGCGATTTGTTTAACATCAACATGCAGAGCCCACTTAAACTGGTGGCTGAACTATCTGTATCTACTTCAAGGCAGACCCTTTGTATTAATGTCCTCAACAGCAGCAGTTACCACGGATGCCCCCTCTCTGGAGTAAGGTGGGAGGCATTTCAAAAGGAGGATGGTCTAAAGACTGTGGATGCAAAAAGAAGCAAGCCTTCATATAAATATCTTGGAGATGAGAGTGGTCCTTCTAGTACTGCAGGAATTCCAGGGCCTCTTTCCTCAAGGTGTGATTTCTGTCCAAACAGACAACACGTCAGTGGTTTGGCACATCATCAAACAGAGAGGGACCATATCCTACTCCTTTTGAAGAGAGGCTCTGAAGTTATTGCAGTGACTCTGGATTTGTGTCACTTTTCAATTGCAATGTACATTCTGGGGAAAGTCTTTAATAGTTGGCTTAGTTTCTGATGTCATTCTAAGGGGGTGCAATATTGGTCAGCATGGAGGGAGATGGTCAACAGACCACGCTGCTTTGCCAGGGATGGTCTGCACCTCTCCCCTCTAGGCTTTCGAATATTAGCTAAAACATAGTCTTCCCCATAGTCATAGTGCCTTTTCTTAGGCAATGCCAAACTGAAAGTACTTCTGACATAGTAAATCAAAACCAAGAAAATCTAACGGTATTATTGCTTAATGCTAGGAGTCTAAACAAAAAAACTAAACAAAAAACTCAACTCCCTAGAAGCTCTGTATATCCTGGAGAATGCTGATGTCTGTGCGGTCACTGAGACATGGTTTAAAGCCACAGAGAGCACACCAACAGTGCAAGGTTATAATGTCTTCCACACATTTAGACCAGCTACTTCACCGGCAGGGACTAAAGGTGGAGGTGTCTCTATTTACATCAAAAATAAATATACTTCAAGGCTGGTCAAACAGGAAAATGCACTTGAGCTGATCCAAGTTCAAATTATCATAGGTAAAATCCAGTACCACTTCCTTGCAAGCTATAGGTCCCCGTCTATGACCCAGGAAACCCATATCTTGTATTTAAATTTATTAGAAACACTAACCATCCAACCCAATACCATATTCATGGCTGACTTTAATTACCCCACTATTAACTGGGAATCCTATACAACACCAAGAGTACATGCACATATATTCCTGGATTCTGTAAACGCAAACTTCCTGGACCAGATTGTCAATGCACCAACCAGGGGTGCAACCATGCTGGATCTGGTACTCACTAATATGGGGGACTGCTGCATACCCCATAGTCTAATGCCTTCCCTGGTAAGGTCAGACCACAAAATGGTCTCCTTTGAAGTAAAACTAAAACCTGGACCCCCAGCTAAACCTGGAATATTCATGAACTATTCTAAGGCTAACCTCCTGCTATTAAGTGAGAACCTGACAAAATTTCAAGCCCTCATAAACCCTGAGAACACTTCTGTCTATACAGAATTGTTCACAGAAATCCTGTACAAGCATGTTAATAGCTGCATAGAGGCTGCTGTACCAACCAGGAAGAAGTAGAGAACTAACTCGACAAACAGGCCACCCTGGTGGAATCGCAAAATCAATTGGCTGTGTAACAAGAGGAAGAAAACCATGGCAAATAGAAAAGGAGTCCTGCAGGTGGAAGGCGCCCAAGCAATACACACAACTAGTGTGTCCATCTGTGAGCAACATTTTTTGTGTGCAAGAATCACACTTCTTAAAACCGGACTGTTTGGTCTCTTTAGACATCCTGTTAAGTCACAATTATCAAAACTGTCACAACCAGTAATGAAGTTACAAAATGGTAAATTTGTCACCACAAGCCCAAGAACACACAAAATGGATCAGCAAAACTACAAAAAAAAAAAAAAAAAAAAAAAAAAACTATACTAGAAAGAAAACCAAGGACTTTGTTTTTTTTTTTTTTTTTGGAGAAGGAAATTTAGAAAGAAAAGGGTTAGAGGAGAGTCTCTAATTTAAATGATGTACTCCTCTAACCTGAGGAGATGCCTCTAACTTAAATGGCGAAACCTGGATTTCAGAACAGGGAAAGGGTAGCCCTCTAAGTAAAATGGGCTAAGCTAGGGAAAAGGGGGAAAAGGAATCCTCTAACGTAAACGGATTCACTGAAAGGAGCAGCTGATAGATAGGCCTAAGAAACAACAGCCCAAACAAAATTGGCAACACATAGCAAAAAAGCCTTTGATTAAGGCAAGGAAGCACTCAAAGATACAGCTATCTAAAGAAATTAATCCTATCACTTTAACTACCGAAAAAAACACACAAAAGGTTAAAGAAAAAATTCACTTAGCCTGAGCCAGCGAAAAGGCAATTCCGAAGCTGCAAGTGGCAAATGAGATCTGGGTAGCAGTCACTAGGCATCTTGGGATAGGGTGTAGCCTTGAGCCAGTGAAAGCTCGGCTTTGATGCGGCTGATGCTCTGTTCTGAACCCAACCATCAAGAATGAAGGCAAGATAGGACAACATAACATCATATATTCTGCCATATTGCCATACTTGGGGAAAAAAACTGGTAAGTCTATGGACTGATTTACGTTTGATTCTGAACATACTTTTGGTAAAAATGATGGGTTTGTGCGAAGTGAGACTGTTATTGTGAAACAGCATATACAGGTGCTTGATAGATAATGCTTGTAACTCTGAAACCTTCCTAGCTGAAGTGATAGTCACTAGGAAAATAGCCTTCCAAAATGAAAATTAGAGATTACTGCCAGTTGTACTCGAGTAGTAGCTGCAGCTACTCCATCATTAAAAAGCTTTGTTAAGAATTCCAGAATGGAAGATATAGGTGAAGAAAAAGGGTCAATATGATTTTTTTAAGGCCCAGGAGGAAAATCTTTTCCATTTGCTGAGATATAATTTTCTCAGAAGTTTTGTGAGAAGAAATCAGTATATGTTGCACTGAAGGTGAAAGGTTAGGTAGCCTGGCTATATTTGGAATCGGAGCAGCCAAGCTGTCAACTTGAGGGTCTGAAGATGGATGGAGTATTCCCAATGGATGGGCCAGAAGATCCGGCACTGGGTCCAGAAACCAAGGCTCCTCCTGGAGATGAGGCTGCAAGAAGAGGAACCAGATTTGACGAGGCCAGTAAGGGGCTACAAATATTAAGGTCCTTCCCAATGTGCTGGCTTTCTGAAGAACTTTGGGAATCAATGGAAATGAAGGAAAGGCATAGAGGAGACCCGGGGGCCAATCGTGTACAAGTGCATCCCTTGGGGAACCCCCGAGGGGGGATTAGGGCAAAGTAGCTGCTGCATTTGGTGTTCATGGATGTGGCAAAAGGATCCCAGCAAGGCTGGCCCCATTTTTGGAAAATCATTTCCGCTATGTCTTGTTTCAGGGACCACTTGTGAGGCATCAGTACTACTCTGCTGAGTTTGTCTGCTATCACATTGGATTTTCCCGGGATATGCATTGCTACCAGAAAGCATCAGGGGGAGGTTGCCCACTGCCATACTCTCAGGGCCTCTTGACAAAGGGGGTAAGATCTGGTTCCTCCTTGTTTGTTTATATACCATACCACTGACATATTGTCCGTTTGGATCACAATCGTTCCTAGTGGAAGAGAGTCTTGGAATGCCTGCAACACAAGAAGCACTGCTCTCATCTCTAGGACATTGATGTGCAAGTGGGCCTCATGGTCCTGCCAAGTGCTTTGGACTGTTCTTCCCTGATAATGCCCCCCCACCCTATCTGGGAAGCATCTGTGGTCACCGTGGTCAGCGGTGGTTGGAGAACAAAAGGTCGACCTAAAGTCACTAGATCGGAGTGAAGCCACCAGCAAAGGTCTTTCCTGCAAGATTCTGTTACCATAATCTGGTGCAACATTGGAAGTTCCTGCATGGATCACATGAACAGCAGCTACTGTAGAATTTTCATGTGCAGTCACACTAAGGGAATTAAGTTTATAGCTGCTGCCATGGTGCCTAGTACTTTTAGAACTGTCCTTGCTTGAGTCTTTCTTTTGAAAAGAAGTTCTAGAAAACTGTACCTGAAGGGCTTTTACTTGCTCTGTTGGAAGCTTTACCGTAATTTTTGTAGTGTCTAAATCTGTGCCTCTGAAAATGATATATTGAGATGGCAGTAAGGCAGATTTTTCATAATTTATTGTGATCCCTAAATGAGAACAACATTTCAAAGTGGTGTCTCTCGCTTCTGTTAGTAGATGCTTGGTTTTGGCAGTTAGGAGCCAGTCGTCTAGATATGGAAACACTCAGAATCCTAAACGTCTCAGGAGAGCCATAACTACTGCCATACATTTGGTGAACACTCTGGGGGCTGTAATGAGACCAAAGGGCAGAGCTTGAAACTGGTAGTGACTGGCTCCCAGCCGAAAGCATAGATGACCCCTGGATGACCTGTCCATTTTTATGTGGTAGCACACATCCTGGAGGTCTATAGAGCATATCCAGTTGTATTTTCCCAGATAAGGAAGCATCAACTGCAGTGTTACCATCTGGAACTTTGTCTTTTTTACAGACTTGTTCAGTTTGCTGAGATCCAGTATGGGTCTCCAGTCCTCTGTTTTCTTCAGAACTAAAAAAAACATGAGTAAGTCCCGGATCCTATCTAGTCTGCGGGGACCGGTTGGATGACTTCTAGCAACTTCTGTTTTTCTAGAGTTGCTTGTTTCCAGTGACTGGGTGGAACATCCGGAATGTTTTTATGCGTTGGGCGGGAATAGAAAAAGGGTATGGAGTAACCTCTGGATATGATGCTTTGTATCCACTTGTCTTTTGTTATTTTTAGCCAGGCATCTGGGTACAAAGTTAATCGACCCCTGACTGCCTCCAGAGAGAGACAGATGGGTCTCCTTTCAGGAGTGCTGAAAAGGCTTGCCAAAGGAGGATTCTCTGTCACCCTGGTTCTACAGACCCCCTCTGCCAAGTGGCCAGCATCTTCCATCATTGCTTCCCCCTCTGCCCCTGGGGGAAGGCGCACCACGTGTGTCTTGAAAAACTCTCTGGGATTTTCAAAACCACATTTTTCCCCCTTTTGACCATTAGGATAAGGCCTAGAAGGTGTGGAAAAATGGACTCTGGTGGCAGAGAGAGTTTTTCCTTCCTGTTCACACCTGGTTAGTGTGTCTTTGACCTTAGGCCTGAACAAGGACGATCCATCGAAGGAAGCGTTAACAAAGGATGACTTGAAGGGTTCCGCAAAGTTACACAGGCACAGCCAGGAATGTCTCCTAAGGGCAATTCCTGAACCCACTGCCCTACTCACTCCATCGGCTGCGTAAGAAATTAACCTCATGGATGAGTTCACTACTGAGTTTAAGGTGGAGAGCTGGGAGGACACTTTATCTGATATCCCCGCAGCTACTGAACCCTGGAGGGTATCTCCAAGTTCATTCAGGAGATCTCTCTGTAACCTGGTGAAGTATGTAAGATAATTCAGGGACCCGAGTGTAAAGGTCGCTGAAGAAATCATGCACTTTCTGTATTTGTCCACTGTACATGACCTCTTTGTTTGGGGGATGGACAGAAGTGGACATCTCTGACAACTCCTTCTTGGTGGCCGCCGCCACCATAATAGCATCTACTGGGACACCTTTTGTAAGGAATGTTTTATCCTCGGGGATATAATAAATTTATTTGGCCTCTGGGGGAGAGGCTCCACTGAGTCTGGAGACTCCCAAGTCTTTCGACAAACTAAATCCATAAGTTCATCAAAAGGCGGTGACACCCAAGTGGTGGAAGTGAGAGACCCAAAAGCCTTCAGGTAGACAAACTCCTCATCAGAAGGGGTGATGGGCTTCCAGCCGCCTCTCTGCTCAAGGATTTATATGGTGTCTGCAAAGAAGACATCCTCAAAGGGTGACTGGGGGACCATTCCGGGTCATCGAGGTCTGTGTCAGATGTGACAGACTCCTCTGGAGAGTCCAAATGCTTCCTCTTACATAATCTGTTGTGAAGGACCTCTTCAGAAGACCATTCTGGAGAGGTTTTGAAAGAGAGGGGTTCACCCATTGGGGCATCCTGAAGCACTGGGTCTTCACATCTGTGTGGAATCGGTTATGCTGAGATGGACACCGATGCCTTTGGAGGAAGAATGACTGGATCTGAGAGTGGAGGCTGCCTGTGGGTACAGCACTCTCCGTATCTCCTCGAAAGCTTCCGGTTCAGAAGAACTAGAAGGTTTCCCCGGCACCATGGGGGTTGGCTCCGAGGCCGATGTAGGAGCCGAGCTCACATGCACTGAGGCCCTGAGAGGCAAGTTTGGATTCGAAAAAAACTCGAGCCGACTGTTCTCCCTGGACCCGACAAGAGAATGTCAGCTCCTAGATTCCTCAGATGGCACTGAGGAATTCGGAGCGGTCTGGGCTGAAGATCCTGCAACAGGTCTCTGCTCCAATGGTTCCACTACTACCAGCTCTATGCATTCTGGCTCAGAGACCCCAAGTCAGGTTGGAGGAGGAATCGGTGGTAAAAGGTCTGGTCAGTTCCAAAGCCCTCTGGGTCGGGTTCGAGAAAAGTTTTGCTAGCACTGGTGTCCTCAAAAGTCTGTGCACCACGTGATCCACATCATCATCAGATAGGCTCCTAGAGGATCAATAGGAGGGAGCTGCAGATCTTACAGTCTGCAAAATAGGTGACCTTAGTGTTAGAGAAACTGGCTCCAGTTCCAGGGACTGGGTCCAAGTTTGGAACACCAACGGCTCCAGTGCAGAAGGAGCTGAGGTGGAAGGTCTTTTGGACCCAACAGATTTTGTGTACTGTTGAAGATATCTTTGGCAATTTCTTTGATGGCTCCAATTACTCCGAAGATGTTGAAGATGATCTTTTTGAAGTTTTGTCAGATTTTTGAGAGAGAGAAGACTTTTTTTGCAGGACTCTGACCTTCTTCTAAGGCCTCTGAAAAGGAAGTTTTTAATAACCCCTTTAAAATCAACTTGTTCTTTCTCTCCTGAAGAACCCTTGAACTAAAGGAATGACGGATTGAACAAGATTCCTGCAAGTGTACTGCCCCCAGGCAGTATACACACACAGTATGGCCATCTGTGAGTGACATTTTTTGAGTGCATTTCAAGCACTTTTTAAACCATGAGGGTTTTGCATCTTTTGCTTGCTTAGACATGGTACCAACAAGAAAACCAAAAAAACACCACAATTACAGTCAATAGGAAAAAGGGAGCCCTCTAACTTAAGTGGGCTCAGCAGCTTTCTCAATAAAACGAGCTAGATCAGTAGAAAAAAAACAGATCTGGATAGTAGAAAACACACTTCTATTTATGCTATATAAGTATGCAAGAAGACACACACACACACACACACACACACACACACACACACACACACACACACACACACACACACACACACACACACACACACACACACACACACACACACACACACACACACACACTATTCAAACTATAACTACAGGAAAAAATTAACTAGTCACACTGCTATAATATAGGGTTAGAAAAGATTACCCTACAACTAACTACTCACAGCAATCAAAAAGGCTAACTGCTCAACAAACGAGTCTAGTAAGATAAAATTTTACACTCTATAAAGACGGCGGGCTAGCGGAAACAATTTAGGCCAAGGTATAACAGCCAGGATATAACAACACACTTGAAAGGATCAAAGGAAGAAAAACACTTTCTAAATAAGGATCAACTAATATACTATCTATCTCTATCTATCTATCTATCTATCTATCTATCTATCTATTTTGAAAAGAAAGGTAAATATTTAAACAATTTAAGAATTATATGAAAAACACTTAGCCAGAGCTAGATGAAGCACCTGATCTGTTTCAGTGGCAAATGAGATCTGGGTAATGCACTAGGGCATCATGGGCTAGGGAGTAAGCCGTGAACTAGTTGGAGACCTCGAGCTTTTGCAAACGGCCGAGTTGGAACCGAGGATCGGTTCCTAACCCACAAGTACAAAATGAAGGTGAGAATGACAACTCACATGGAACGTTATGGTGAGTACATAACTTCTTTTTATAGTCACTAAGGTAAATAAGAATTAATTTCCTTAAAATACATCTTATTATCTAATATTTCTAACTACTTCTTTGAAAATGTTTCTCTTTTTTGATCTCCACAGACTAAATAGAATCAACCTATATTCATTTTTACTCAAAATGTCATTGAACTAATCTTACAATATTAGATTTGTAATTATGCATTATGTGTTATAATATTTAATGATTGTATTAACTTATTGTCTCAGTTTTTTATTTTCTTTTTCCTGCCTCCCCTTCCCTCCTTCCCTCTCTTGCTCCTGTCTCTGTCCTCCTCTCTGTCTCTCCCCTCTTCTGCTCTCTTCTTACTTTTTTTTTTTTTACATTTTTCTTCCCTTTCTCCTCATGTTTTTTCCCTCCCTTCTTTCCTTTTATCTAGCTTTCTCTTTCTTCTCCTCTCTGTTCCCCTTCTTCCTTTTTCTTTCTTTACTCTTTTTTCGTCCTCTTCTTTTCCTTCTTCCCCATGTAAATAAACTATTGGTTCTTGATTTAATATTACTTTCTATTTTAGATTATTTTTTGTATATTAATATCATGTTTAAGAATGTGTATGCATGATTTAGTAAAATATACAGTTTTGGGAAGTTGTTTTTCGTCATTCTCCCTTTTTCTCTGCTTTCCTCTTCTTTCTCTTTTCTCCTTCTTTTATTTTCTCTTCTTTTTCTCTCTCTCCCCTCTTCTCTCCTTCCTTCTTCTCTACTCCTCTCTTTATCTTTCTTTTCCTTCCAATCCCCTTCCCTCTCTTCTTCGCTTTTCTTTGTCTTCCCTTCCTTTTTAACCTTTCAACGTCTCTTCCTCTTTGGATCATTCCTTAATGCTATCCTTTCAAGTGTAAATTATTTATTTCCATACAGAAGTTTTGAAATCACTTGATCTAGCAAGGTTCAGCTGCCATTTGTATGTTCCCTTTGGTCAGTAGTAATACAACATCAGCAAATATTTTTATCCTTTCCAGAGAATGGGTTTACATAACCATGTTTCAAAAATGTTGTAGTAATTATGATAATGAGTTTAAATTATCTTACACCGAAATTGCTTTCTAGAAGCTCTGTATTAGTTCCACTTCTTTCTGCCTAGTGCCTGAAGAAGTGGTTAAAAACATTGTTATAAGAATTTTATTTAGCTGTAACCTATATAGGCTTGTAATTATCTATTTCTATTTTACTGTTTAACACTGCTCTGGAGAACATCTCAGCCATCTGTATCAAAAGAGAAGCTTTCTTTCTGTCAATTTTCAGCAACAATGTATTCTAATACAGCAACTGCACTCTCCAACAATACCGAGTCTACCTGTGTATATCTTAATTTCCCTTTTTCATAGAGGATTTCACTACCTCTTGCACTCTGAAAGCAGAAAATGACAGATACATTTCTAAGATATTTTGTTTCAAATTACTAAGTCAGATCCCTATACATTTCATTACTTTGCGGAACATTCATGAGCTATATATCAAATAAGTTCACCTCAAAACTGGCTGTTTAAACCCTAAGATAATGAGTGAGCTACCAATCTTCTTCTTCTTCTTTCGGCTGCTCCCGTTAGGGGTCACCACAGCAGATCAACTGTTTCTATTTCTTCCTGTCCTCTGCATCTTGCTCTGTCACACCAACCACCTGCATGTCCTCTCTCACCACATCCATAAACCGTATCTTAGGCCTCCCTCTTTTCCTGTTACCTGGCAGCTTCATCCTTAGCATCTTTTTCCCAATATACTCTGCATCCCTCCTCAGCACATGTCCAAACCAACATAATCTTGCCTCTCTGGCTTTGTCTCCAAACCTTCCAACCTGGGCTGAGCCTCTAATATACTTATTCTTAATCCTGTCCATCCTCGTCACACCCAGTGCAAATTTTAACATCTTCAACTCTGCCATGTCAAGCTGTGACTCCTGTTTTTTTTGTCAATGCCACTGTCTCCAACCCATATAACATAGCTGGTCTCACTACCCTCTTGTAGACCTTCCCTTTCACTCTTACTGGTACTCGTCTATCACAAATCACTCCTGACACTCTTCTCCACCCACTCCATCCTGCCTGTACTCCCTTTTTCACCTCTCTTCCACACCCAGCATTACTCTGAACTGTTGATTGGTGGGGAGCTACCAATCTATGTGAAATTTCTCAGTATGTACTACAAAATTCAGTCTGTTCCAAACTGGAACACACTATCTTGCCATGTTTATGAGAATGTACATTTAATTAAGGTAAATGCATCACAGATATCAATCTCTAAGCTTGTTTATATTGGATATCTTGCTGGTTCACATACGTTGGGGTGCATGTGTCTATTCAATATCTGTTCAGGAAATTAGATCACACAAGCTAAAGCTATGCTATTTGAACATAGTCACCATAGTACTTCAGTAACAATCTTTTAACTCCACCTCTTAATAGGATGGTTTAGATGTAAAGTGAGCTAGGAATGATAACAGATGAAATATATTTATGTAAGCACATTTGTTTTCACTTCAGAAATGACATACTACAAAGACTGGTATATATAACATGATTGTGTCATGACTAATAATTTGAGAACAGGAAAAGCGCCTTTTTTCAAAAGCCTTATTTTCTCATTCATCAAAGGAGTCACTGTACACAATCAACAGTTAACTGCTAAGGCTTGAGCTAAGTGTAGCAAAAGAGAGCATAGAAAAAGCTTTCATTTTAAGAATAATGTGACTAGTAATGTATTGATCATTTGTTCAGTTTTTTAAATGCTTTTAAGTCACATTATTCATTACTTTTCCTTTCCTGCATTTACACCTTGTTATTCAAAAGCATAGCATTTCAAACAGACTCATATCCAGCACCCGAGCCTAAAATCTCACAGTGCATGCCATTCTAGATTGTTAAATTAGATTATCAATTTTTCTTTGCTCTTTATGTAAGAGACTGTTAGAACTGAACATTAAAGCAATTAATAACCTTTTCTGTCATTAATACTCTACCATATCTATTGCAGTTGTATGAAGCAGATTTTTTTTTTTTTCAAAATATTGTTTATTTCAATTTATGTAAGAAAATTAACAATCATGTAAAACAGAAGTTAAGTAATAATACATGTTGCCACAATTAATAAAACCTAGTCAATAATAATCATAAGAATTCACATCTATAACTACAATAACTACAATAAAAACTATATACACTGTGCCAATACCTTCACTAGGCCACCTTAAATATGTTTCATGTTCAGAAGCAGTACACATAATAGAAGAAGTTCTTAAGTGTTCAAAACAAATTAGAAAAGTCTCAGTTTCATCCTATCGAAATTAACATACTGATCTTACCCTTCAGCCAGGAGTGAAAGAGTGAAATCCCAAAATTTCTGGTTTACTAATCTTTGATGTGAACTAACAGTTAACCATTTTTGAGAAGATATATATGTAAATGCCAATTTTCTGAAGCCTCCCCATGTTAGCTTGGATCTGTCCATCCAATGTTTGGTAATATAGAACTTAATTAGAAGGCATATGGTGATCAATACCCTGAGTCTAAACTGGGACATGTTGATATTTGTAATATGAAGCAAAGCCATCTCCCAGGTTAGCGTTGATTTATGGTAACCCATTTTACTTAGTCTAATTTTAAGGGAATACCAAAGGTTATGGGCGTATTTACAAAACCATAATATATGGATAATATCAGCTTGGGAATTTAAACAGTAGGGGCATGACGCAGAGATAAATGGATTGAATTTGTTTAAATGTAGAGGAGTTCTGTATAGATTATTTATAATCATAAATTGTGTAAAGGTAAATTTCTTAAAGGGAGAGTGTTTGAGAGTAAGATTGATCGACCTCAGTTTTTGTTGTAGAGACAGATTAGTACCATGTCTATTCCAATAATCCGCGAATATAATTTCATCTTCCCCTATATAGGCAGAAAATAGTTTATATGCTCTAGAAAGCATATGCTTCTGGGTAACTAGGCTCTGCATAAGATGGGTGATCCGTTGAATTTCAATTTCAGGGCCCGGTTGATTTATTAAAAAGAGTGAGGTGAGGTCACGCAGTTGTTTCAGTATAATAAGATAAGGTTTGGGAAGGGACAGCTTTTCTCTCAACTCTTTCAAAGAAAGATGGTTGAATTTATAAAGCTCCCATAATGTATATTCCTTAATAAGAGGAAACTTATTTAGATTAATCATCTGACCTCCCATTTTTATATTCGGATTGAGATGAAAAGGCTGTAACAATGGGAGGGCATTAGCTAGGCCTATAGATTTAAATAACTCCTGGAACGTGTTAATAAGTCCTTTTAATATATTATGTATCTTAAATTCTTTAGTAGAAATCTTAGTTAGGAAAGGTAGAGATTTGGGATTGATCCTAATACCATTGGTATAATTGTACCATAATTTAATCCATAATGGAGTCCATAATCGGGAGTCAGGGAAATGGTTAGCGATTGCTAAGATCCTATTGGCCTGAATAATTCTATAGTACAAGATGAGATTGGGCATTGCCATACCTCCTCTTAATTTAGGAAGTGTAAGTCTATGGTATGACATTCTAACCGATTTTGGGTACCAAACAAATTTAGCGAGCTCCTTCTGCAACTTCTTAATAAAAGTAATTGTTACTGATGATAGGGATGAGTTAAATTGGTAAAGAATTTTGGGGAGTATATTCATTTTGACAATAGAGATTTTGGAAAGTGTAGTGAGTTTCAATAACTGCCATCTTTTCATGTTCTGTAATATATGTGTCCATATCTTAGATAAGTTAGATTGCAGAATAGAGGAATATGAGTGATCATATGAGACACCTAAGTAATCTAATTTTTGTGAGGAACGTGTAGGCAGTACTGGAAACAGGTGAGGTTTATGAGCTGTAGGATTAATCTGGAAAATAAAGGATTTATTGGTATTCATCTTGAAATCTGTATGAAGCAGATATTAAAGACTGGTATTATCACAGTAAAATGGATGAAAACAGTTATTAGTTTTTGAGAAATGTTACCCTGATATTCATATTTATATTTGATACTTTTCTGTTGTGTAGATGTTTAAATAATTGGGACTCTTCTTTTCCTTGTAAGATACAGTTTTAGATATCACTACTGTATATCGGTAGTTGAAGTTATTATGTTCTGTTTACTTTACTTGAGAGGTCTTCAATGATTTTGAAGTAAAATTTGAGGTTAGTTCATTTTTTTGTTTCTTTTTCTTCATATCAGTCCATTATGTTTTTTTTTTTTTCAAGGATCTCTTCAGGGTAGATGAGGTCCAGTCCATCTATTCTGTAGTGGTTATTACATTATTTTTTATAATGGAGGGAAAATTATCTGAGTTTTAATTCCATTTTGTATGAGTAATTTCACTAATGACCAACATTATTCCTCATTTCAATACTTTCCTTTGAATAATCATTATCAATTTTTATGTGGTGTTGTCCAAATTTCAAGGGTACTTTTTCACATTTTGCTTTAAGAACCAGTCCTTTCTTTCATTTATAGATAAACTTTATTACTATAAATTTTGGAGGAGATGATGTAGTAGCTGGCATTGGTTTGTCTGTGGCTGTATGGTGTCTTTTCTATGCCATAAGAAAACCCTTCTTGTAGATTTAGGAACTTTGGTATCCAGGCAGTTAAAAAGGATACTATTTCTTCTTCCTCAGTTTCTTCACATAATCCAGAAATTCTTATATTACATCTCCTTTCTCTGTTCTCAGGATAATTTGTCTTGTTTAGTAACTGGGTGGGGTACAGGACGTTTGGACCCCAGACGGTTGGACCCCAGTAAAAAATGTAACGTAAGTGAAGCCGAAGCACATCAAAGCAAAAATAGAAATGGCAGACTGTTTAAACATTCTTAAAATTGATTTAGAAAGTATTACTTTTCTATTTATGTGCTTCGACTACACTTACTTTAAACTAAGTGCAAATTGGAACTTTAATTGTATATACCAAAACAGTAAGTGCCAAAAAAAAAAACGTTTGCTGACTAATCTGGAAGTTCACGGCATTAACTAGTCTGGAGTTTCTGTATAACGAGAACATCGTTATTACATAAAAATAAAGAAAATTAACGATAAGACCACAAGTAAGCATTAAAAATAAATTATATTTAAAAATGAAAACATAATGGGCAGTCATTTTGACAGATGTTTGCTTTGTTGTTCTGTTTGTTTCCCTGCTGAAGTTAATGGGCTGTGGGTGTAAGCTATAGAGGCACTGAGCATTGTGATAGTGAAATGGATGTTTGGCCCTAGAATTGCACTTCTAAGCTTTGAACTACTTGTTGATACTTTTTACAGATAAATTCTTGAGTCCTTAAAAACAGTGTTTTACTTAGGAATGTTTGTGCACTGTAGATGGATTAGACTGTATTGTGTGTATGTTTGTCTTTGCACTCTGCAATCAAGTCAAGTCCTCTGCAGCTCTACACACTATCAATGTTGCTGGAAATCAAGAGTGTTTGCGTTTACTCATACATCCATATCCACTTTCCTGAGGTTCTGATGTGCTTTGATGGTAGACGGTGGGAATGGTGAAAACTGCATGTTGCTGCTTGAGCTTTGGTGGTAGTATAAATGTTCAAGATGAAGAAGGCATATTAACCTGAATAAAAAATTGATTTCATTTAATTTTAAAGAAATTATTTATAGTAGATAATAGATTAGTTAACATATCAACATAATATAAAATAAAAAAAATATATTTAATTGAGGGAAAACATATGTCATAAAGTATGTTATAAAGTAACAGTAGTCATAATATGTTAAAACATAACACTAGTTATTATATGTTAAAGATTTAAATGTTATATTTATACTAACCAATGTAATTAAAATAAAAATTTTAATAAATATATTTACAATGAAAAATCAACAGTGTTATTATTGAATAATTGATTAATTAATAACTTAATGATAAAGTACGTAAAAGAATATATTTGGGGTCAAATAGTCCGGGGTCGAACTGTCCACTAAAAAATCACATATACAGTACATATAAATTTATACATGAAATTGTTTAGAAATGCATTGGGGTCGAACAGTCCGGAGTCGAATAGTCCTGCTTCCACTGGGTGATCTGATGATGTCATTTTCATTCATTCCTCAACTGTTTGGTTTGGATCCGACCTGGCCACTTTTTCCAGTACGTGGAACACTGAAACTCTCAAGCTTCTTCATTAACCATAATGCCCTACTCACTTAACATACCTTAGATCTCGTTTGCCACCTTAGCGTACAAACGTGGTCGCTGCATACTCCTGAGTTTACCAAATTGGTTCTTGTGAGTGAGAATTGTTTCTTTATTATTCTTGTCTTACTATTTCCATTTCCTTTTGAAACTAATTATAGTTTCATAGGTTGGTACTAGGCTATTAGCCCTAGGGCCTATACAAGCCTAGCCATAACAATTCCCTGGCTATTTCTTCCCACACTATTTACTTCCCTGGACCTCTGTCTAGCAGGGCAACTGACGTGATCCCCGGGGTGAATTTCCTTTCTCCCATCCAATCGTCAAGGTTCCTTTTTAAAGAGGGCCAAAGAGGCACTCTGCTTGACATATATGGGCAATCTATTCCAGAGTCTGGGGAGTCTCTGGGTCAGGAATCTATCCCTTCAGCATGTTTTGTTTATTGTGATGACAAGGTTTAGATCCCTGGACCATGTGGCTCTGAGAGATTGGGATTTCTTTAAGTGTAGCATGTCCAACAGCTCTGGGTTTGACATGGCCTTGTATGTTAAGCAGAGATCGCCTCTGAGTAGACGATATGTGACAGAGTATAGCTGGAGTTTTTTAAGGTGGTCAGCATAGGTCATCTGCTTTAGGCCTGTGATTCTTTTAGTGAGGTATTTCTGCGGCCTTTCCAGTTATTGCAGATGTCTTGAGAGATACATACCAAACGGGGCGTTGTATTCTATTCTGGGTCTAATGAGGGATGAGTACAGTGGGACAATTACCTCCTTTTTTCTGGATGAAAAGCCCTTAGTGATGAGATGTGCCACATAGAAGGATTTCCTGACTGTTGTGGCGATGTGGTTATCGAAGGTGAGACCACTGTCCACCTGTGTCCCTAAGTCTCTTATCACACTTTCGGTGTTTAGTGTACTGCCACCTATATGGTAATTCACGGATACATGTTTTTTCCCAAAGGGGATAACTATACATTTCTTGGCATTGAGCTTGAGCCCATGGCTCTGGCACCAAGCATCTGTTTCTGTAAGGCTCTTTTGTAGAGTATCCACATCATTTGGGGATTCAATAATGGCTCCCAGTTTGCAGTCATCTGCGAACTTTGTTAGCCAGAGTCCCTTAGTGTTGGCCTGTACTTCAGAGAAGTAGATGCCAAACAAGAGCGGTCCCAGGACTGAACCCTGAGGTACTTCACTTGTCTGGAGCTGGATTTGGAGCCTGCTACTTTTACAGTGGGGGTTCTATCAGTAAGCCAGTTAGCAACTTATTGGGTGATGTAGGGATTAATGCCCAGCTTAGTAAGTTTATCTATGATTCCAGAGTGGGGGATGGCGTCAAAGGCCTTGGCAAGGTCTAGATAGGCTGTGTGGACCACCTTACCCTTGTCCATGGCTGTGGAGACTGATTCAAAAAAGTCAATCAGGTTCAGGAGACCAGATCGGCCCTTCACAAACCCAAACTGGGTGGGGTCCAGTGTTTGAAAGTTGCCAATGTCTTTATTTATCAGTTCCATGTTAATATGCTCCATGGCCTTGCAGATAAGGCTTGTCAGACTGATGGGACGGTAGTTTCTGGGATCCAAGGTGGATCCCCCCTTGTGGAGTGGGATAACTGTAGCTCTGCGCCACTCAGTGGGCATGAAACCTGAGGCGAGGCTATGATTAAACATGACACTTAGGTGAGGTGCCAGTTCATATTGTAGTTCATGCAGTACACAGCTCGGGATGTCATCTGGTCCCATAGATGCTGTATTCTTAGCTTTGGAGAGTGCGTTTTTTACCTGTGTGGCCGTTATTACTGGAATTTGGCAATCTTCTGGTATTGAGATGGGCCATTTAGGGGGTGAGAGGGGGTGAAGTTGGCACTGAATCGATCTGCCAGGATATTGGCAATATCCTTGGGATCAGTATATTTAATGCCATTCTGTTTTAGCTCAGAGCAGATCTGAGCATTGCCATTTAGATTCTTGACATAGTTATAGAATGCCTTGTGGTTGTCTTTGGAATCTTTGGCAATTTTATTTTCATAATTAGCTTTGGAGGATTTTATGAGGGATCTCAGTTTCTTACGGAAGCTGGTAAGGGAGTTTTTTACATCCTGGGATTTTCCTCTTTTCTGCAACAATTCCTTTATAATGCTATCCTCCCTTATTTGTGTAATTTTAATGGCATCATTGATATTCCCCTTTTCGTGTATTTATTACTTCTTTAGTTGCCATTGTTGATAACCCTTTTCCCCCTTTTCTTTTTTGTTAAAAAAATATCTTTGCTTATTTTTCAGTACTTTAAAATGTCTGAAAAGCCTTCGGGTTTTAAAAAAGAGCACAGCCTGTGGCCATAAAATACCTGTATCAGATGCGCACTCAAAATGTGTTTATTGTTTAGGCTCTACAGATGTAGACTCTACTTGTGACATTTGCAAAGCTTTTAACCCCCAGAGCTTTGATAGATAGAAAAAATAAATTGATACTAAGAGGTTTGCTTCCCTGTAAGTCTTCATCAGCATCATCTGGGGCTCAAATCCCCAAGAAATTGGACAAAAAAGATGTGGGAAACATTCCCCAGATCCAACTTCATCTTAGATTCTGAGTTTGAACCTCCTTGCAAACTTTCTAAACCTTCAGATCCAACCTCCCAGATCGGAAGTCTAAGACCAAAAAGTCTCAGATCTGATCACTGCAGTTGGTTCTGGATACAGTTTCTTCTTGTCTACCATTCTTGGATCTGTAGCATCATCCCTCTAGGCCACTGTCGACAGCATCTTCCACTCATTCATCCAGAAGTTTGATCAGTGCTGATGTGGGCAGGATGACGAGGAAGTTCCTCTCAATGTAGATTAAAATGGGGGTTCTTTCAGCTCTAACCCCCCATTAGGTCTGGAGACCTTTATTAGTACTACCTCACCATTACTGACTCCTTTTGCAATCTGGCCAGTGGTCATGGAGCAGTCTGATCCAAATGTTCTGGAGTCATCCCCATTGGATCCGAAGATTGTTATCTTTAACTCCGGTGGTGTCTGAGTAGACTGGCACCTAGCACTTTGGAGCTGGATGACTCTCGGAGCCATGGCTTTGGCACTGGATTCTGTGTGTTAGGGCTGACTTGGAAGCTGTTGGAGCCATCTATGCCCCTTGGAGCTTCAACGGTAGATACCTCTGCTCTGACGCTCTCTCCCCAAGTAGTCTGATTTGGGGTGGAGGGACCCTGTGATCCAGAAGCATGTCTTCTTGGAGCCAATGGTTTCCTTGTCTCTGAGGCATTCTGCTTTTAAGGTAGTGGAGACAGCTTTCTCTTTTCCCAGAGTCTCGACATCTCCCCCTCCTCGGCTGTGAGTTCCCAACTCCATTTGTGTCTGCATCTAGAATCTCACTGGGATAACCAATCCAGATAAGTCACCAGGATACCCAGCAAGGGTATATTAATTTCCTCTGATACTTCTCCAGAGCATACCACCGAAGAAGTTCCCATGAAGAAAAACTGCAAAGGAGACACTTTGACTCTCCTCAAGAGTCTGTCACAGAGGATATTGACTTTGATGAGGGAAGGGTCCCCAGGATCCCACCCGATGTCTCATTTGGAGACATTTTAGAACTTCTAGAGCAAAGGGATGATTAGTCTCCTGACAACTCTTCCCAAGAGTTTGATAAGAGACTTAGGGACACAGGTGGACAGTGGTCTCAACTTCGATAACCACATCGCCACAACAGTCAGGAAATCCTTCTATGTGGCACACCTCATCACTAAGGGCTTTTCATCCAGAAAAAAGGAGGTCATTGTCCCACTGTACTCATCCCTCATTAGACCCATTATAGAATACAATGCCCCGTTTGGTATGTACCTCTCAAGACATCTGCAACAACTGGAAAGGCCACAGAAATACCTCACTAAAAAAATCACAGGCCTAAAGCAGATGCCCTATGCTGAGCGCCTTAAAAAAACTCCAGCTATACTCTGTCGCATATCGTCTACTCAGAGGCGATCTTTGCTTAACATACAAGGCCATGTCAAACCCAGAGCTATTGGACATGCTACACTTAAAGAAATCCCAATCCCTCAGAGCCACACATTCCAGGGACCTAAACCTTGTCATCACAATAAACAAAACATGCTGGAGGGATAGGTTCCTGACCCAGAGACTCCCCAGACTCTGGAATAGATTGCCCATACATGTCAAGCAGAGTGCCTCTTTGGTCCTCTTCAAAAGGAACCTTGACGATTGGATGGGAGAAAGGAAATTCACCCCGGGGATCACGTCAGTCGCCCTGCTAGACAGGGGTCCAGGGAAGTAAATAGTGTGTGAAGAAATAGCCAGGGAATTGTTATGGCTAGGCTTGTATAGGCCCTAGGGCTGATAGCCTAGTACCAACCTATGAACCTATGAAGAGGAGTGAGTATTCCTGGAGGCTTTTGGAGCTGGCCCGTCTACATCTTGGGTGACTCTGCCTGCCAATGATCTCATTGATTTGGTCTCTTGACAGGTGTAGAAGGAGCCATCAAGAACTATCCCCAATAGATCAGATAGGATCCTGCACCACTGAAGGACAGAGAGTTTTGGAGCAAGAGAGTACCAGTTGATGCCATGGTCATAGCAGCAGTCATGAAGAAGAAACTAGCAGAACAAAGTTCATAGGTTGGTACTAGGCTATCAGCCCTAGGGCCTATACAAGCCTAGCCATAACAATTCCCTGGCTATTTCTTCCCACACTATTTACTTGTTCCTCTGTCAACCCCCCCAACAGGGAGTCTAAGGTGCTGGACAGATTCGGGAAGTGTGTCTATGCTTCAGCGACCTTTGTCCTTCACTTGCTGGATTATTTGGCACACTTCATAAGACTCCAGAGGGATTTTATTAAGGAACTTGCCAAATCCCTCACTAGATCATATCTTCCAAGTCAGCGAACACTATTGACTCACAGTTAGCTGCCCTCCAGTTAATTGCAAACTCATCTGAGACACCTCCCACGTAGCTGAAGGTACTTCATAGGAGGCGGGTTCAGGCATTTCCATCAGGAGACATGGTTGGATGCACTTGTGTGATTTTGTGGAGCCCTTCAAATCTTCCTTCATCAGTGCTCCTTTTGAAGGAAGTTCCTTATCTGGCCCCAATGTAAAAGACCCACTCTCATTGTGTGAGTAGGAAGGTAAAACCCTGTCTGCTGTGGGTGCATGTTTTTCAACACCTAAATGGACCTTTTCTAGGAACCAATGAGGCAGATGGAAAATATGGTTCAGAAAGTCCATGGGTCCCTTCCAAGATCCACGTGGAGATAGATTCCTCCAGGATCAGAGGAGGGAACACTAATGGAAGATGCCATCTCCATGCAAAGGTGATCTGCAGAACCAGATATGTAGAGATACCTTCTCTGACTGATCCTGTCAGCAGTCCTGAAAGGAGGCCTGACTGTCTCTATATGGAGGCAGTCGGGGCATGTTTATCCCTGCACCAGAGAGCTTGGTTAGAGATTACAAAAGATTCATGGGTGCAGAGGATTATTTCCAGAGGTTATATAATACCCTTTTCCCTACAACCCCCTTTAATAGTAAACAAAATCCTTGATGTTCTATTCAATCAGAGAGAAGCTGCAGCTCTAGAAATAAACAAGCTACCAGAAAAAAAAGAGTTATCCAGAAGCTTCCCCAGACCAGAAAGAGTCCGGAACTTACTCAAGATTCTTTTTAGTGCCAAAGAAAACGGGGGACTGGAGACCAATTTTGGATCTCAACAGTCTGAACAAGTCAGTTTAGTATACAATGATGTAATGTGATCCTATCTCGCCTACATTCTCTACAGATGGGTTCGGAGCCGATCCTCGGCCGCTATACAATAGAACGCAGTCTCTTATTGGCTGAATTACCTCATATCCCAGGATGCACCACTACTGCTTCCCCAGTTCTCGTTTGCCACTTCTCAAGCATAGACGTGGTCTCGGACTTGGCTGAGCTAAGTATCTCTTAGTCAGAAATTTTTTCTGTCTAGTTTTTTGTTAAAACTTACCCAAAAGCTGTTTTAACAGCTACTTATTGTTGTGTGATTGTGTATTGATATTTTTTTGTGGTAAAATTGTATTTTTGTGGTAATTAAATGGTCCCGTTTAAGTTAGAGGGGCCTGGCCCTATCCTAGGCGTTTTAGTTAGAGTCTAGGCTGTCTTTGTGTGAATTTTATTTTAGGTAGTCAGTGTGTTTGTTGTTTAATATAGCCATGTCGAAGGAACATAGACCATCAGGGTTTAAAAAATGTTCTAAATGTAGCTATAAAATGTCCATTACGGACGACCATTCTTTATGTGTCTACTGTCTGGGGCCGAAGCATCTCCAAGAATCCTGTAGCGTTTGCCACGCCTTTTCCTCTCGCGTCCTCCAAGAGAGGAAAAATAAGTTGATTTTGAAAGGGCTAATTATCCCTTCCTTTGAGGAAGCCCTATCTTCTTCTTCTTCACCTTCGAGGAAGAAAAAATCTTTGGCTTCGACCAGTCCGTCGGATCCGGCAGCAAAAAAGTCACGGTAGGCTTCTCCATCAGCTCCACAGACTTCGGAGCCGAGGTCGGAACGGTCTGCCTTGATGTCTCCAGCTTCGACTCCTCTGGCTTCGGAGTTGAGAGCTCGGGCGTCGAGAGGAGAGTCATCTCCATCGGCTCCACTGCCTTCGGAGCCGATGGGGGTTGCCCGCTCAGACTCTTCCCCTTCGATGCCGAAGTCCACATCGGCTCCGAGGGAAATTGCAGTGGTAGTGGAATCTCCCCCGGCGCCGATACTTCTCGAACCTATACGGAGCCGGTCCCCCAGTCTTTCGGAGCCGGCGGAGAAGTAGACTCGGACCCGGTCGGTCTCTTCTCAGTCGTCGAGGATGTCCGATTCGGATTTAGACAGGGTGCTTCAAAGGCTTTTTCAGTCTCCAGTCTTTGCAAAGTTGATCTCGGCTCCAGCCCAGTCGGCTCTGGAGCCGATCTCCCATCCTGTTATCTCGATTCCTCCTCCAATAGCTTCGGCGCCATTGGAGTCGGTGTTGGTGGAGCCGGTGGAGGTTATTGGGTCGGTTCCGACCCTAACTCCAACCACGTCCTTTGGGTTGGGGTTCGGTACGCGGACCTCCTCTGTCGGCTCTGGGGGGGACGCTTCGGGACCGATCCTCCCTCTCGGTGCGTCGGCTGCGGGGGTTCCGACTGCTGTTGTGGCCTCGGGGGTTGAACCATCCCAGGACTCTGGGGGTCCCGCCTTCGAGGCCATGAGGAGTGCCTTGGCCAAATCCTCTGTGGCCACTTCTACCATCTCACCACCACCTTCCCTTGGCATGGAGACTGGCGCCTTTGCAATCCCCCTGTCTCATGACAGCGGAGCCCCTGGGCCTGAGGTTACCCCCATTGGGGGTTCCCTTCTTCCTGGAGGTCCCTCCGAAACGCTTTCGGAAGAACCTCCGAGGAAGAAACAGTGTAAGAGGAAGCACGTCGACTCCCCTGATGAGTCTCTCACCTCGGATACCGACCTCGATGATGCGGAGGGGTCCCCCAAGTCGTCCTCGGATGATGTCTCCTTTGCGGACATCTTGGAGATCCTTAAGCAACGAGGCGACTGGCAGTCCAAACCCCCTTCTGCTGAGGAGTCGGTTTTCCTCAAGGCCTTCGGGGCTCAGCCCTCTGCCTCCTGGGTGTCTCCGCCCTTCAATGAGCTTCTGGATTTGATCTCTCAAAGGGAGTGGGAACACCCGGATTCTGTGGAACCGGTGCCAGCTCGCCCCAATAAATTCCTTTCGGCCCCCCCGGATAAGGACTTTCTCTTGAAAGGCGTGGCTGTAGATGCCATGGTGGTGGCATCTGCCACCCAGCAAGATGTGGCAGAGGCTTCAACGTCCATCCATCCTTCTAATAAGGAGTCTAGGAGCATGGATCGGTACGGCAAGCGTACCCTTTCTTCAGCGGCCTTTACATTAAGGTCTGTGAACTACTTGACACATTTCACCAGACTGCAGAGGGATCTGGTCAAGGAGCTTTCGGATACCCTCTCTGGTAACTTACCTGAGCAGTTGGCCCAGACGGTTAACTCCCAGTTGGCTACCCTGTCCTCATTATCCAACTCGTCCATGAGGCTCATTTCTTATGCAGCCGAAGGAGCAAGCAGAGCGGCTGGAACAGGTGTTGCTTTACGGAGACAAGCCTGGCTACGCCTGTGTCACTTTGCAGAGGCCTTTAAGTCTTCCTTTGCCGACGCCCCCTTTGATGGGTCCTCACTGTTTGGACCTAAGGTAAAGGACACATTGACTCACTGCGAACAGGAGGGTAAGACTTTAACTGCCGTAGGGGCCCGGTTTTCACTCTCTTCAGACCTTATCCCAAGGCTCGAAGAGAGGGGAAAATGTGGTTCTGTAAGTCTCAAAAGCCTTACTCATCACAGCAGAGCGATTCCCCTTCTAGAGGCAGAGGAGGGGGAAATTTTTCAGGGAGATGCCGTCCCAGAGGCGGCGGAGGCCCCCGCAACACTGGAGACCGCGAGTCCTTTCATGGCTCCTCCTCCTTCCAGCATCCCTGAAGGAGTACCCGACTGTGCAGCTCCGGAGCCAGTCGGGGGTCATTTTTCGAGACACCTAAAGGCCTGGGAAAATATCACTCAGGACCAATGGGTGCTTCGAATCATCGCCGGAGGTTACACCATTCCCTTTTCTCAACCCCCTCCACCAGTCCAAAGAATCCCGGACCCGCCACCCAGTCAACGGGATCATGCAGCCAACGAAATATCAAAGCTGCTTCAAAAAGGAGTCATCCAACCTGTCCCCGCAGACCAGGCCGGATCAGGGACTTACTCAAGATTCTTTTTGGTACCAAAAAAGACCGGGGACTTGAGACCCATTTTGGATCTCAGCAAATTAAACCGATTTGTCAAAAAGTCCAAATTCCGGATGGTCACTTTGCAATCCATTCTCCCGCTTTTGGAGAAAGGTGTTTGGATGTGCTCCATAGATCTCAGACGCCTACTATCACATTCTGATAGATCAGGCGTCGAGGAGACACTTACGCTTCAGCCTAAGAGACAGTCATTTCCAGTTCCGAGCACTGCCCTTTGTTCTCACCACAGCCCCCAGGGTGTTCACCAAATGTTTGGCGGTGGTGACTGCTCACCTGAGAAGTCTAGGATTCCAGGTGTTTCCATACCTAGACGACTGGCTCCTAACTGCCACCTCCAGGCATCTACTCTTGGAAAATCTAGCAGCCATTATCACTCTAGGCAACTCCTTAGGAATCACCTTCAATTGGTCAAAATATGTATTGCTGCCATCTCAGCGTATTCTCTTTATTGGTGCAGAAATAGACTCAAGGCAGATGCGAGTCTATCTCCCTGTGGAAAGGATAGCAACGCTCCAGTTTCAGGTTCAGGCATTGCTCCTTACACGTCGTGCTCCAGCGAGAATGGTCCTGCAGCTGTTGGGTTCCATGGCAGCAACCATTCTTCTGGTCCCCTTGGCAAGGTTGCACATGAGGATTCTCCAGTGGCTCCTATCAGTCCAGTGGTCTTATCAAGACCTTCCCCTCAGTCACCACATATTGATCACAGAGACATGCAAACAGGATCTTCGTTGGTGGCTTCTTTCCTCCAACCTGAATCTAGGGCGACCCTTCGTTCCCCCACTCCCCTCTGCCACATTGACTACGGACGCCTCCCAGACAGGATGGGGGGGACATTATCTGGACAGGTCGGTCCAAGGCACGTGGCACCCCAACGAGAGTCTTCTCCACATCAATATCCTGGAGATGAGGGCGGTGCTTTTAGCGTTGCAAGCACTGCACGATCACCTCCCCCAGGGTACGATTGCCATTCAGTTCGACAACATGTCGGTAGTCTGGTACTTAAACAAGCAAGGAGGGACCAGGTCTTGCCCCCTTTGCAGAGAAGCCATGAAGGTATGGAATTGGGCGATTGCTACCAAGCATTTCCTAGTGGCAAAGCACATTCCGGGGAAATCCAACGTGTTAGCCGACAGACTGAGCAGAACTATTCTTTCCCCTCACGAGTGGTCCTTGAACGACAGAGTGGTAGCGCAGATTTTCACAAGATGGGGAGTTCCTTGTTGCAATCTCTTCGCAAGTCCCCTCAACGCGAAATGCCAGCACTTCTTCACTCTCACCCCAGTTCCGGGGGAGATCTCCAAGGGCGCTCTAGTCCACGTTTGGCCCCCCGGTCTGCTATACGCCTTTCCACCGGTTCCCCTTCTCCCCAAGGTGATTCAGAAGGCGATTCGCTTGGGAAGCAAAATGATACTAATTGCCCCATACTGGCCTCGTCAAGTCTGGTTCCCCTTTCTTCACAAATATGCATTGGAGGGTCCCTGGTTCCTGGACCAAGTTCCGGACCTTTTGACGCAACAGTCAGGACAGCTCCATCAGTCCCTCCATTCATTGAAGTTAGCAGCTTGGCTACTCCTCTTCCAACCATAGTTAGGAACCATTCTTTCGCCCCTGAAGTCATGCATATTTTGTCTTCGGCCCACAAGACTTCTACTAAAAAGATATATAGCAATAAATGGAAGAGGTTTGCTATTTGGGCCCAACTCCAAGGATTAGACCCTATGACAGCCTCGGTGTCAGAGGTACTGAAGTTTTTAGCTTCCCTGTTCAACCAAGGTTGCTCAGTGTCTACCATCAAAGTGCAATTGGCAGCTATTTCCAATTTTCATGAGAGCGTAGAACCACCTTTAATGAGCAACAAGTTGTGCAAAGCCTTTATTAAAGGAGCTTGGCTTCTACGACCCCCTATTTCTCAATCTGCACCTCCGTGGGACCTTAACATGGTGTTAGGTGCATTAACCTCATCTCCCTTTGAGCCGGCAGCAACCTGTGATCTAAAATTTCTTTCTTGGAAGACTGCTCTTCTAGTTGCTATTACATCAGCCAGGCGAGTTTCAGAACTTCAAGCCCTATGTGTCAAACCACCTTACCTGGTATTTCACAAGGATAGAGCATCTCTTAGACCAAACCCATCTTTTATACCAAAGGTTTGTTCTAACTTTTGTTTACAACAATCACTGGAACTACCGGTCTTTTTCCCTAAGTATTCGAACAGAGCTGAATATACTTTTCACAGCTTGGACGTACACAGACAATTACGTTTCTATTTGGATAGGACACACCAAGCACAAAAATCAGATCAACTGTTTGTGTCCTTTTCGGATAGTAAATTAGGCAAAGCCGTCACAAAAGTCACTATTGCGCAAGTGGATCAGGGACTGTATCAATCATATTTATTTCATTTCAAATAAGGAACTTGTAGTTCCAGTGAAAGCTCATTCTACTAGGGCTATGGCCACTTCGGCAGCCTTTCATTCCAAGCTCTCTATTAGTGACATTTGTGCGGCTGCTACGTGGTCTTCTTCACACACCTTTATTTCTCACTACAAATTGGATGTGGCATCTAGGGGTCGAGCTTCCTTTGGTTCCACGGTTCTCAGGAGTGTTTTCCAGTGAGCCACCCAGGAATTAGGTGCTAGGGACGCTGTCCCATCTGTAGAGAATGTAGGTGAGATAGGATCACATTACATCTTTTAGTTATGTACTTACCATAACTTTAGATGTATGGGATCCATCTCGCCTACATTCCTAATAACCCACCCTCCTTCCCCCTGCCTCGTAGACCAGGAGAGACCGGACGATCTGAAATTGAACTTCTTTTCTCTCTTGAAAGACCTGAGAATGTTATAACAATAGTCTGTTTCTGTGAGCATGTGTGCGGACAAACAAGATCTGGGGAAGCAGTAGTGGTGCATCCTGGGATATGAGGTAACTCGGCCAATAAGAGACTGCGTTCTATTGTATAGCGACTGAGTCGGAGCCAAGGATCGGCTCCGAACCCATCTGTAGAGAATGTAGGCGAGATGGATCCCATACATCTAAAGTTATGGTAAGTACATAACTAAAAGTTACCGATGGTCATGGTTCAGTCCAGTCTGCCTATTCTGCACAAGGATGTGCTCAACAGATCTATATGTACTATCATATCAAAATGAACAGATGATCCAGGAGATATCTATGCTTCTGGCTGTGAGCCAGTCACTACCAATTCAGAGCTCTGCCCTTTGGTCTCACTACAGCCCCCAAGGTGTTCACCAAGTGTATGGCAGTAGTAGCAGCTCAGATTTGAAGCTACAGAGATTATGGGTGTTTCCATATTTGGATGACTGACTTGTACCCACTCTGACCAGGCATCATCTGATCAAAGCACGAGACTATGTACTTCAGTTATGCTCTGTCCTGGGAAGTACCATCGATCACAAGAAATCTCAGCTCGAACTAACTCAAATATTCGAGTTCATCTGAGCCTTGTTCGGTACAGTATCTATGACAGTGTCTCTCCCTCTATCAAGGATTCAGACCATTCGATTCCAGGTTAAAAAAAAAAAAAACATTCAAAGTTCTTCTTTTTCAGCTCGACTCATTCTGTTACCATTAGCAAGGTACCACATGAGGATCCTTCAGTGGACCCTAGCAGCTCAATGGTCTATTCTTCACCAACCTTTATCCAGTCAGATCAAGATAACACGGACTTGTAAAAATGGCCTTCTATCGTGATTACATTCTAATCAGGTGACAGAAGGTCATATTTTTGTTTCCTTCAGCCCAAGGTCATAATGACCACAGATGTTTCCCAAATTGGGTGGGGGGCATTTATTGGGAAAGGTGGTCCAAGGCACATGGCCCTCTGAAGAGGCCAATACAAATATAACATTCTGGAAATGAGAGCTGTCGTACTAGCATTGCAGGCTTTCTAAGACCCATTGTCCTCTGGGACTATTGATTTCCAGACAGACAGTATGTCAGTGGTCTGGTACATCAACAAAAATGGGCAACTAACTCTTACCTCCATGTCTACTGAGAAAGCATGAGAGTGTTGCAGTAGGCAATCTCATCCAATTGGTTTCTGGTAGCAGCACATGTTCCAGGGAAATCCAACGTGATTGCAGACAAGTTAAAAGGATTTTCCACTGATGGGGATACCATGCTGCAGTCGCTTTGCATGTCCCTTCAACAACAAGTGCAACAGGTTCTTTGCTCTGATCTCCCCATCGGGGAATCAACAAGGGGTACCCTACTTCATGATTGGTACCCCAGTCACCTTTATGCCTACCCCCATTATCCCTAATCCCCAAATGTCTTCAGAAAGCATTTCGACTGAAGAGCACAGTTATCCTCATTGCTCCTTATTGGCCTAGTCATATTTAGTTTCCCTTTCTTTGGCCTCATCTTGTTCTCCCCCTGAATGGATTCTGTATCCACTTACAGACCTTCTGTCTCACTCGACAGACATGACACATCTGGACATTCCAGGTCTAAAGTTGACCACATGGTTTCCCCACTTCCATTGATTGCTAGATAGCACAGGGTTTCCTCCCTTGTCCATCACCTTCTTTTATATTTCCACAAAGTTTCCACTAGAAAACTTTATTTGTTTTTTGGGTGCAGCAAAAAAACATAGATCCTTTTTCAGCACCTGTTCCTAAAGTTGTTGAATTTTTAGCTACAATTTCCAGTGAAGGTGGTAGGTTTCCTTCATTAAAGAACAACTAGCTAGCATTTCTGATTTTCATATAGGAATAAATAACTTATCTTTAGCTTCCTCCAAACTTTGTAAAGCCTTTCTAAGGAGAACTTTTCTTCTTACAACCCCAATGTTAAGTTGTCAATCTCGCCTTCATTCTTGCTGGATGGGTTCGGAGCCGATCCTCGGCTCCGACTTGGCACTTGCTTTAGCTCGAGAACTCCTTTTACCAGCTCGAGGCAACCCTATATCCCATGATGCAAGGCGGAACTACCTCAGATCTCGTTTGCCACTTAGCGAAAGAGGTCTCCTTTGCCAGCTGAGGTAAGTTTTTTCTTAGTAAAATAAGAAAAGTGTAGTTAGGAGTTTATTCCCCTTTTTGAGTGTCAGTTTAGTCTGTAATCTAGTTACAGCCCACCCTTTCCCTCTTTTTCAGCCCTTTTTGTAAACTTTTATAAGTTTTAAGTTACAGTAGTTTAGTCAGGCCTAGTTCCCCCTTGGTTATCCCTTCCTGTGTGTTTGTGTAGGGATTAAGTTGTGTGTTTGTGGGGACTGTTTGTGGTATCCTTGTTAGGATGTCTAGAGAAGGCAAGGTCTCAGGCTTCAAGAAGTGTGACCAGTGCTGTCAGAAAATGTCCCTGACAGACGGTCACACTTCTTGTGTGTATTGCCTGGGGCCTTTGCACCTGCAGGACTCCTGTGCGTTGTGTCATGCTTTTAGCCAGAGAGTCCTGCAGGAAAGGAGGAACAAACTTATCCTCCGAGGTTTACTTAAACCTGAAGGTTCTCCTCCGAAGTCAGGAAAACCTCATAAGCCACCGAAGGCTCAGGCTACAGTGTCCAAGCCTCCTCCGGTGGCTTTGGCTCCGTTGGAGCCGACATCGGCTCCGGCTGGAGTCGATACTGTTTCTTCCAAAGTAGTGGGTTCGGTGCCGGCCGGCTCCGATACCCTGACTACGGTGGCCTTGTCGGCTCCGGCTGGAGCCGACACTTTATCCAGCATCGGAGCCGAGATATCCTCGGCTCCATCTGGAGTTCAAGGGACTTCGGCTCCGATGGTTTCGACCCATAAGAGATCCCAGTCCCCTTCTATTATGAGTATTCACTCGGCTCCGGGGTCTCCTCTTTTATCGGAGCGGAGCCATCGGAGCCGGTCTTCGAGATCTTCCAGGCTGTCTGACCATGACTTGGAGAGGGTGGTAAGCAGGCTGTTGAAATCTCAGGCACTGGCCCAAATGCTCCATAGCCCATCTCAGCAGACTGCGGCTATAACCCCTATCATTGAGCTTCCTCCTCCGACTCCACACCAGAGTTCGGAGCCGGAGCTTCTTGGGACAGCGACTGCTTCGATGCCGGAGCCGATACATCCTTCGGCTCCGTCATCCTCGGCTCCGATCTCTTCCTTGAGACCTTCCTTGGAAGGATCCGGTCGTCGGGTTTCCACTGTCGGCTCCGAGGGGGCTAGTGGCATCGGACCCTTGTCTGACCCCGCTCTCCCTCTCGGGGCTTCGGCTCTGGTAAGCTCGGCACCGACATCGGCCTCGGAGCCTTCTGACTCTTTGGAGCCGACCATTCCTGTCTCTTCGAGCGGGTGTGTTCTGGTCTCCGGGAGAGGAGCCTTTGAGGTGATGAGGAGTGTCCTGGCCTCAGAGCCAGGTCAGCGGTCCGTCCCTCTAGCTCCTCCCTCATCAGTGCCTGCAGATGCCTCTTCCCAGCCTCTCGCTCTCAGGCCCAGGGATCCATCGCCCCAGGTTTCCCCACTGGGAATTTCCTCCTCTTCCGAGGTATCTCCTGATCCTGCAGGGGAACCCCCTCGGAAGAGGACGTGTAAGAGGAAACACACAGACTCCCCCGAGTCTACTACATCTGATACCGACTTAGATGAGTCGGAGGGTTCCCCGGTCCCCTCTGAGGATGTCTCCTTTTCAGACATCCTTGAGCTCCTCAAACAGAGGGGGAATTGGCCCTCCATTGACCCCTCCGAGGATGAGTCGGTATACCTGGAGGCTTTTGGATCCCGACCCTCCACCTCCTGGGTGTCTCCGCCTTCGACCCACTCATGCAGGTAGTGGCTCGAAGGCGTGGTAACTCCAGATTCTGTGGAACCTGTCCCCAGGAGACCATCCAAGTTCATCACGGCCCCTTCGGATAAGCAGTTCCTTTCCAAAGGTGTCTCTGTGGATGCTATGGTGGTGGGGCCACTAAGAAGGAACTGGCGGATCCTTCAGTACCTGTCCATCCTCCTAATAAGGATTCTAGGACCATGGACAGGTATGGAAAGCGGATGTTTTCTTCAGCGACCTTTGCTATGCGTTCGCTGAATTACCTTTGTCACTTCACCAGGCTTCAACGAGATATTCTCAAGGAACTGGGAGAAGTAGTCCAGGATCCTTCTGCTGCTGGGGCTCAGGAAAAGATTGCCTCACAGCTGGCTATCCTGAATTCCATATCTAACTCCTCCATGCGGCTCATATCTTATGCGGCCGATGGAGCGAGCAGGGCCGCAGGCACAGGTGTTGCTCTTAGACGCCAAGCCTGGATGCGGCTGTGTAATTTTGTGGACCCCTTTAAGGCGTCCTTCACCAACACCCCCTTTGATGGTTCGGCTTTGTTTGGACCTCAGGTGAAGGATACTTTGACCAGATGTGAGCAGGACGGTAAAACTCTTTCTGCCGTTGGAGTCCAGTTTTCCACTCCTTCTAGACCTTATCCCAAGGGTCAGAAGGGGGGGAAGATGTGGTTCTGAAAAGCCCAAGGAGCTACACCGGACACACGTGGTCAGTTTACCCCTAGAGGCAGAGGGGGTAACAATAATAGACGCCGCCCTAGAGGCAGGGGGGGTCCTCAGAACCAGGGCAACAGGGAATCTCTTCCTGAGAAGCCCTTTCAGCATCCCTGAGGTGTTGCCCGACTGTCCACCCTTGGAGGCAGTCGGGGGGAGAATTTCACTGTACCCAGTAGCCTGGCAATCCCTATCCCAAGAGAAGTGGGTACAGTCGATCATATCCGAGGGTTACAAAATCCCCTTCAAAAGGTTTCCCATACCTCTACAATCCCTTCCAGACATCTCACCCAGTCAAAGGGATTTGGCAAGTCAGGAGGTTTCAAAACTCCTGGAAAAAAGAGCCATCCAGACAGTACCGGCAGACCAAGTAGGATCTGGCTTCTACTCAAGATTCTTTTTGGTCCCCAAAAGGACGGGAGATTGGAGACCAATACTAGACCTAAGCAGACTAAACAAGTCTGTCAAGAAGGCAAGATTCCGGATGGTCACGCTGCAATCCATTCTGCCCTTTCTGGGCAAGGACAACTGGATGTGCTCTATAGACCTTCAGGATGCGTACTATCACATAAAGATTCACAGACCCTCCAGAAGGTTTCTCCGCTTTCGGCTAGGAGCCAGTCATTACCAATTCAGAGCACTGCCCTTTGGCCTCACTTCAGCCCCCAGAGTGTTCACCAAATGCATGGCAGTGGTCACAGCTCACCTGAGACGTCGAGGATTCCAGGTGTTTCCTTATTTGGACGACTGGCTCCTCTCCGCCACCACCAAGCATCAGCGTCTTCGGTCCAGAGACTACACCCTACAGCTTTGCAAGAAACTGGGAATTTCGGTAAATTTCGAAAAATCCTCTCTGCTGCCTTGCCAATCTATCACCTTTATAGGCGCAGAGTTAAACACTGTCAAAATGTTAGCCAGGCTAACAGATCAAAGGATTCTGGACATCCAGAAATTTGTTCAGCTTCTGTTACTAAGCAACAAGATCAAAGCCAGGTTTGTCTTGAAAGTTCTAGGCCTAATGGCTGCGGCCATTGTTCTTCTTCCACTGGCTCGCTTCCACATGCGTCTCCTGCAGTGGATGTTATTCACGCAGTGGTCGTACCACGATCTGCCTATGAGACACGAAATCTTGGTAACACAGTCGTGCAGGGCTCATCTACGATGGTGGATATCTTCCCTCTTCTTCATCAGGGCCGACCCTTTGTTCCCCCTCCAGTTGCCACAGTCACCACGGATGCCTCCCTGATCGGGTGGGGGGGGGCATTATCAGGGCAGGATGGTCCACGGGACGTGGCAACCCATAGAATACCACCTGCACATAAATGTCCTGGAGATGAGAGCAGTGCTTTTAACGTTGCAAGCCCTCAACGACTTTCTTCCCACGGGGACTATTGCAGTACAGACGGACAACATGTCCGTGGTCTGGTACATCAACAAACAGGGCGGAACCAGGTCCTATCCCTTATGTCGAGAAGCTCTCTGACTTTGGCAATGGGCGATCGCTTCTCAGCGGTTTCTGATAGCAACGCACATCCCCGGCAGGTCCAACCTATTGGCGGACAGGCTAAGCAGATCTATTCTAATGCCTCACGAGTGGTCTCTCAATCAATCTGTAGTAGATCAGATTTTTCTGAAGTGGGGCACCCCTTGTTGCGATCTTTTCGCTACCCCTCAAAACAGCAAGTGCCCAGATTACTTCACACTATTTCCCCTTCCAGGCCAACCCTTGAGAGACTCTCTAACCCAGGATTGGCCTCGGGGACTTCTTTATGCTTTTCCTCCCTTTCCATTGATTCCACAAGTCATTCAGAAAGCCACCGTTTTGAGAGCCAAATTGATCCTCATTGCTCCATATTGGCCTCGACAAATTTAGTTTCCGTCTCTACATCATCATCTTCTGGTGCAGCCCTGGCATCTGGACCCAGTTCCGGATCTTTTGATCCACCAGTCGGGTCAGCAGCACCGGGCCATTCATTCTCTCAACCTCACTGCTTGGTTGCTCCACTTCCTTCCCTAGCCAGGCTACCAATGATTTCTGACTCAGTCAGAGACATTTTAGTGTCTTCTTTAAAGTCGCCCACTAGAACTATTTATGCCAGCAAGTGGCCCCGTTTTTCAATTTGGGCAAACGCCAGAAATATTGATCCTTTACCGCTCCTGTACATTCTGTTTTGGATTTCCTGGCGGAGGTTTTTCATTCAGGATCTTCGTCATCTACAGTCAAAGTACAACTGGCTGCTATTTCCAAGTATCATGTTGGCTTGCATGACAATAACATCATGTCTCATAGGTTATGCAAGGCCTTTTTAAGAGGAGTTTTTCTCCTAAAACCGCCTTTGAAACATCCTCCTCCGCAATGGGATCTAAACTTAATGTTGGCATCCCTAATTCTACCTCCTTTCGAACCGTCTGCTACGTGTTCTTTAAAGTTATTGACGTGGAAAACTATATTTTTACTGGCTGTTACTTCTGCAAGAAGAGTTTCTGAGATTCAGGCCCTCTGTATTCGTTCACCTTATCTGGTTTTTCATAAGGATAGGGTTTCGCTTAGAACTAACCCTTCCTTTCTTCCCAAGGTTGTATCTCAAACCAATATTAACCAATCTATTGATCTACCAGTTTTCTTTCCTAACTATTCTGACAGAGCTGAACAGAAGCTGCACTTTTTGGATGTTCATCGTCAGCTCAGGTACTACTTGCATAGGACTAAACAAATTAGAAAATCAGACCAATTGTTTGTATCCTATGCAGAAAACAGGTTAGGTCTTCCAGTTTCTAAAGTGACCTTATCTAGATGGTTGACTTCCACCATTTCCTATGTGTACTCTCTAAGGGCAAACAACTATCTTCTAAGCCAAAAGCACATTCGACCAGGAGTCTATCCACTTCTGTAGCCTTTCAGGATAGACTTCCCATTGACACTATTTGTGCAGCAGCTACTTGGGCCATGCCTCATACCTTTGTGTCTCATTACAAGTTGGATTTGGCCTCCAGAGATAGGGCCAGTTTTGGTTCCACAGTTCTCAAGAGTCTGTTCCATTGAGCCACCCGGGATACAGGTGCTAGGGACGCGGTCCCATCCAGCAAGAATGAAGGTGAGATTGACAACTTAACATTTAGAAGTTATGTACCTACCATAACGTTCCATGTTAGTTGTCTTCTCTCGCCTTCTTTCTTCCTCCCTCCTTCCCCCTGGCCTGGACAGATCTTGGAGAGTTCCTATTAGATTGCTTCCTCTGGAGCATTGTTATGAGGACTTCTTTTAGGAACCATGGTTCCTAATTATGTTAGGATAGTCTTTAGCAGGGTCAGTTAGCTGCCAAACGAGATCTGAGGTAGTTCCGCCTTGCATCATGGGATATAGGGTTGCCTCGAGCTGGTAAAAGGAGTTCTCGAGCTAAAGCAAGTGCCGAGTCGGAGCCGAGGATCGGCTCCGAACCCATCCAGCAAGAAAGAAGGCGAGAGAAGACAACTAACATGGAACGTTATGGTAGGTACATAACTTCTAATTAAAAGATCCCTCTTCTCCTTGGGATTTAAACATTATTTTACAATCTTTAACATAGTCTCCATTTGAACCATCAGCTAAGAGTGAACTAAAATTGTTGACCTGGAAACTATCTTTTTAGTGGTCATTACCTCTACTAGAAGAATTTCAGAACTACAGGCCCTGTTATTCAAGCCTCCTTACTTGATTTTTCATAAGAACAGGGTATTCTTACAAACCAGTCTCTCCTTTCTTCCTAAGATGGTATCAGAATCCAATATTAATCAGGTTATCAGCCTTCCAGTTTTCATTCCAAGTTTCTCAAATAAAAGAGAGTATATGTTCTACCATTTGGATGTTCCACAAACAATTACAGTTTTATCTACATAGAACCAAAAATTTGAGGAAATCAGAACTGTTATTTGTTTCTTTTTTGGAATTAAAATTAGGCAAACCAGTTTCTAAAGTGACTTTAGCTAAATGGCTAACTGATTGTATTACCTTCGTTTATGAAAAACTGGGGTTGTCTTTACCAAAACCACCAAAAACTCATTCCACCAGATCTGTGGCAATTTCTTCAGCCTTTGCCTTTAGAGCTTCATTGGATGATATTTGTGCAGCCAGAAAGGCTAATTATCATACCTTTATTGCTCATTACAAATTGGATCTGGTCTCTACGGGAAGAGCAGCCTTTGGCACAGCAGTGTTCAGGAATGTCCTTTCTTAGAGTCCTCCGAGGATATAGGTAGGTGGGGGACACTGTCACAACAATTTAGGAATGAATGAAAATGACAGCCTCAGATAAAGTTATGTACTCACCATAACGTTCCATCTGTGTTATCTAGTTTCATTTTTCCTCAACTTCCTTCCCTCCAAACCCCCTCCATACTTGACTTTTGGAAGAATTGAAAGATACTGAAGGAACCAAAGTTCCTTTATTTGAGTTCCAGATGCTGTTGTTTTAGCAGGCAGCAACCAAGCTCTGAACTATGTTAGGTGACTAAGGCATCATGGGTAAAGGAGAAGCTCGAGAGTTTCAGTGTTCCACGAGTTGGCGAAAGAGTCAGTCAGATCCGAGGGCTAGATTTGAACCCAACAGTTGAGGAAGAATGAAAATTGACAACACAGATGGAACATTATGGCGAGTACATAACTTATTTTGTATTTCAGAAGGTATTCTGTTTGTATCTCTTCTTCCTTTAATCTTCCTTCTGTATCATTTAAAGCAGTTTCTATGTCTGTAATTTTAATTTGGTGTTGCTGAATCATTTGTTTGAGGATGTATTTTTGTTTTAAGCTGTTTTTTCCCAAATTATCAATGTTCTCTAATCCATCTATTTTCAAAGATAATTCCTGAAGTATAGCGATCACCTGTTGCAAGTAGTTCTTTAGTGAGGAGTCTGCATGGGCATGCTTTGAATTGCTTATCTGTTCTGTTAGCTGGTAAGTCTCAAAAGTATTTTGACAGGAAATTTTTGAAGAAAACTTCATGAGTTTTGAAAGTAAGTGAATTAAGTATTTATTAAGTAATTTGTGAAGAAATGTTTAATAATTTTTTTCCTGAGTATATTTAAATATGCTGCAGAGCTCTGAAAGGATGCTGTTTTCAGTTAGCCATCTAAACTCTGCCCTGATTATTATATTTTTCATAGCAGAATGGTTTACAAAGTACTGCATGCTGTACATACAGCACAGTTATTTAGAACAGTGGGTATCTACCTGGTCTTTTTTTAGAAATGCATCTTTGTAAGACTATATTTGTAAATCTGCTAGATAGGCTCCTCTAAATATTTCAACAAAACAATGCGCTTTGGATATGCTCTGTTGCTGACTTTTAAGCAGCATGCCTGAGATCTAGACAGCAAGCTAGTTGGAAGAGAATTGCTGGTCAAGGGGAAGGGCTACTAGCCTAAAAAAGTTTTAAATGCTAAGCTGACAGCCTGCAGTTTTAATCCTTCTGGCTGACAAGGATGGGCTTGTTCATCCAGACTGATCATTTTGTTATGTGCTTAACTTATTTACAGTTATGGTAAGTACTTCATGCAACTGTTTGGTAAGTGACTATTACAGGTGGTATCACGGTTTTTATTTCGTACTCATCCTCCTATATGAACTCATTTTGGACATTTAAGAAGGCTGATGCTTGAATGCAGTGGGTCAAGCATCAAGACATACACACAAAAAAAGAGATGTTGAGAAACAAAGGAAATGAATAAAACATATGGATAGGAAGAAGGATGTGCTTATGGGAGCCTAGGTTTCTAAAAAGCATACCATGGTACAGCCTTATCAAAATATGGGTGGGAAAATGAACTGAATGAAGCGCATGCCATGCAAAATTCACCCAGTTAATATAATAAAGTATATATAATGGAACAGTTCTAGAAATTTTGCATAGCAAAATGGAGGGATTGCAGACCTTGAAATAAATGTACATCTAGGGAACAGTGTTCACATCACTTCATGGTTCACAGTGGGGGGATGATGAAGGCAGACAAAGGAGGAAGGTAAAGGAATGAGACTATAGACATGTAAATTACAATATGCTAGGTGATTTTTTGAGGAATAAATGGACAAATGGTGAGAGATGGGGGGTATCTTGTAGGTTGGGATTAAACTAAATGGATAGGCAACCATGCACAGGACCCTTAAGAATATGAGGAGACTGAGAAGAGGGAGACATAATTTCATATACTAGAAAAAAAATCAAAAGAAGCAATCACAAAAAATTCTAGAAGATGAAAAGGAAAGGGGCTAACTGAAGATGGAATTATAAAGAAGCTAAGAAAAGGACAACAGAGGTGCTAGAAGGTTCAGTTTAGTCTTGACATGAACCCCTTTTCAGATGAGTCCTTTAAAAAGAAAAACCTTTAGTAGATATAATAAATTCAGTTAACAAAATAGATGGTGTGTGTATATGTATGTATATATATATATATATATATATATATATATATATATATATATATATATAGTTTGGCTTGAGGTTATCAAACACAGATAGTAAGAACAAACATACAGAAAGTTGTACATAATTACATAAACATATTTACAAGAATCAGTAATGAGCAGATAAACATAATACATTTTTATAAGAATTTATTTTAGAAAGGAAGACTTAAATCATGGATGATGGATAGGATTACAGTATAATAACAGTTGTCATTTAACACATTGTCAGATCCTACTATTTATTAGTTGAATCTTCAGTTTTTTAGAAAATGATTGAAGCCATTAATTAGCCACCATCTGAGATTGTTGGCTCTCAGTCTGGCAGTTGGTACAGTGGATTAAGGCTATGAGCTGTTAACCACTACTTCTTGTGCTACAGGGTTTGATCTCTCAGCCTTCATTTGTCTACTGTGTGATGCTGAGCAAGTCAATGAACCAAACAAAGCTTTGGGGCAATGAGAATTTGAGCTAGGCAATTTAATGGTCTCCTGGACTGCATACTTAGTAACTACCTATGTACCTAAACAACTTGTTAAGTGTTTATTGTTGAAAGTAACAATGTGTGCTAGTTCTTAAAAGGAGAGGTACCCTACCCTGTTTTGGCCTAAGTCAAAAAACTATGCAGACTGTCTGAAATCCTTGTCTCTCTTTTTGGTATGATGCAAGCTACTAAAAGGTAACCTCTGCCTCATATAGAACCTCAACAGACCCTATCCTGTCAGCTCTATTAGACATTTAAAAGTCCAATGGCAGAGTGTACACCTGCTCAAAGGAACTTAATCTCTTCTGTAGCATAACTAGAATATGTTGGAGGGATAGGTTTCTTTCACAGACAATACCTCTTCTATGGAGCAGCCTTCCAGTGTTCATAAAATGAAATACTTCTCTTACTCTGTTGAAATGTAATTTGGATGAATGGATGAGATGGGAAACTGCAAGTTCACCCCCCCAGTTTAGCAATCATGTCCCTCATTGGTAGAGGCAATGAGTCAATGTCCTAACATATCGTTGTTCTGCCCCCTTGGTTATTCATGTGCAAAATGTATAAGCTAAACACTACAATGGGAGTGTTAGGCTAGGCTTCTTAAAATCATCACACATCAGTGGCCTAGTAAGCACCTATGAATCTATGAAAAATGGCAAATGAGGTTTAAAACATTAAAACTAAGTTGTACTTTACTTGGGGTCCAACAACCTTGAGATAAAATTCCAGTTGAGATGAGCCACATTGAGTAGTGTAGAACAAGAACAGATATTTAAAGTGACAGGAGTATGCTGTAGCCAAAGCCATTAAACTACTAAGTTGTTTCCTTAGAAGACTGAATGAAGAAGTAGAAAGACTGTTTTATCACTTCTTTTTCAGCTTTATCAAGATTATTGCATAAAGTTCCATTGCCCATGAAGAAAGGAATAAATCAAGCTAATTAACACTATCCAAAGGAAAACTACTGTGTTAAGGATAAAACTAAAATTCGACAAACATTTACAAGTAAATATAGAAAAACAAACCCACAAAAAACTTGGTATGCTATGCCGCCATAATTGTTATATCTCTCCTTCCACTAGGCTTATACTAACCAATACTTATCTCATCCCACCCTTCCTATATGGTGCATCTATCCTCACCAACCTGCAGTCCTCCCTCAAAACAAAACTCTCCTCTTGCTATAACAAGATATCAAAATGTGCAGCACATCACAGAGCCATTTCTCACCATTGTAATTCTCTTCACCAACTAAACTGGCTTGAGCTACCTAACCTCCTCACTTATACCCAACTCATCCAAGCACACAAACTCATTTACAACCTCTCTCTTTGTCCCTCCCTTGCCACTACCTTTGAAATGTATGAACCAGAATGTCTTTTGAGATATAATTCCCAAATACTAATTAAATTGCACAAACCCACACGTCCAGCTGGAAATCACCTAATGTCGTCCTCTCCTGCACGCCTCTGGAATTCTGTACTATCTCCTATCTGCATCACCAGCAGTCTCTCATCATTTAAAACCTTGCTGCACTCGCACCTAACTTCACAATGGAAGTGCTCCTGTTCCCATCCTACCTAATCCTTCTAATACCACTTCCTACTCTCCCAGAACTAAATACGCCATCACTGCCTCCTATAATTCCACAGCTGTATTAAACTATTTGACCAACTATTTAAGTTACCCTGTGCTGCTACTTTTTTTTTTTTTTTTTACACAAGTGTTTTTTTATTGCTGTTTTACAAGCTATACTGATGTATTCTATCATTGTTATCCTTTTTTTATTATATTTACTTTGTATTCCTATGAGATAATCTGTAATGTAAATGTGCAATGTGTACTATGTATTTGTATTTTTCTGGAGCTTTTCTCCCAGGACTCTATTGAAAATGGGCTCCTTGTGGCCCAAATGGACTATCCTGGCAAACAAACAGCAAATAAATAAAATAATAAATAAATAAATAAATAAAAGTTAGTAGGACACATTTGGATGAGCTGAATCTGTTCACATTGAAGAAAAGATAGAAAGATGGAACATGACATGGGTACATAAGACCATGAAGGCACAGTATGATTAATTAAATTTAAGGAAGAAAGAATGGAGGAAGTGGGGAAACATCTTTCATTGTGAAGGAGCAGACTCCAATTCAGGCATTGGAAAGTACTGTTTTCCTAGTATATAAACTAAATAAAATAGTTACCACCTTAAAGGAGACCTAGCATAAGTGGTGGACTATGAATAAATGCAATAACTGTCAGCTGCAGTGCACTACTTGCATGGAACACAAATAACTCAATAACCCAAGCAACATAACAACAAAATATGCCATACAGACAATCTTCTATTTTTCTGAAGTCATTAATGTGTAATGTAAATTGCTTTTGCTGGAGGAAACAGCTTTGTCATGATTATATCTACTTTTGAATCCTTATTGTTTTCTTATTTCTCTTTTTTGTCCTCTCCCCTACCCCCCACCTCCAGATCTCTCTATTCGACTTTGTGTGTGTGTGTGTGTGTGTGTGTGTGTGTGTGTGTGTGTGTGTGTGTGTGTGTGTGAATAATTCTGTTGTAGAAACAACTGCAGAGAATTTTTAAGATTGCCCTTTTATGGTTATTTCACTAAATAGATAGTCCTTTTGACTGCTAAGAAGCCGCAGTTATTTGATTATAGGCTAGTATCTCTACCGGTAATAATACTAACTGCAAGCACCACTTTCTCTTTATCTGGTGTAGTTTATCACATCTTGATATTTCGAGTTATATTCACTAAACATATTTCCCTGAAGTACTGTTTTGCCAAAATAAACCATACTAGAAGAGAAAATGTAAGCAATGAGCTGCTTCCCCTACCATCAGCATCAGTGTGGGGCAGTGAACAACCTAGCCTTACAAACAGAGATGGTCTTAGATTGATTGAGTCAACTGGGCACACTAAGGCTCCATATGTCTCACTGTAATCTGCGGTCCAGAACCATAGCTAAAAAAGTCTTCACTTTGAAGACTGGAAAAATGAAAAAGGGTCTTTTACTTGAAAATGTAGCAAACTCCTTGCTACAAATATGGCAAGCATCTTGCCACAGTCAAACTGCCACACATTGAATACTTCAGACACTACTGTAAATGCAATATAGGCATTTTATTAACAAAAAATAGTACTACACTCCTGCACCTCTGGGACCTGCTGATCATGACCCTTGACAGTAAGAGAAAATGTCTTCACCTTGAAGGCCAAAGGGCAGAAAAATCTCTTCTACTCCAAGACCATAGCAAACCTCTTGCTAAAAGTAACAAACAGCTTGTTCCAGTTAAACTACCGCACACTTTCCCCTTTTTTGTATAGAATGTCCCTGATTGATTTTGCCTCATATTTTTGCAGTGTCCCTCATAGAATGTTTAATTTTCTGATCAATTACTGTGGATTACAGTCAGTCAGTAATGTCAGGCTTTAGTGTTTCATCCATCATATTTGGAAAATGCATGCTGATGCAAAAAGGTTGTTTTAATTTGGCAGGTGTGCTGCAAATGCAGCATTGGTTTTCAAGATTTGGCATTCATAAAAAATACTGGTACCATACCTTTCAACTGTCAAGAATTTTGCAGAATGTCCAGAGTTTTGCCTCATATGTTTGATCTTTTCCTCATAAAATTATGGTTTTTCCTAACAAATCACTGAGGCTGGAGGAGGTGAAGCTGTTGTGGCTTGGAGTTCCCAAGCATGTTTCAATTTGGGCTCAGCAGTTTGTAAGACCTGCCCTGCATGCACATATTTATAACAAAATCCATCACTGTTGCATCTTGTCGGCAAACATCTCTATATTTTCTGTTGTGTTTGTGCCTAAATGAACTGTTTTCCAGATTTTTTTCACATGAGATTTAGTTTGAGGAGTCATGTTTGTCTAAAGAATGTTTGAAAGACCTGTATGACTCTCTTATTTGATGACTTCCTTTTTTTATAGGTGAATGCTCACTTAATTTTTTTATGTATGTAGTAGATTACAGTATGTATAGAAGAATTTCAGCTGTTCATTTTTGTAGCATCTCTTTGATTTTACTTTAATTTTTTGTTTGTTTTTGTGGTACTGCTACAAAGGCAAGTGATACTGCAGCATATTGATGGACAGTTATTGCTTGTTACTGTTTTAGAATGACTAAACAGTTTCTGCGGAATCTCTGCAAACAGCACAAGCTTTATTTGACTCCGTACCTGAATGATACGCTTTACTTGCACTACAAAGGTAAGTTATATTGCAAAATGTTTTCTGTACTTTGTTACAGAATGTTAGAGTACAGTGAGGTTGCTAAACTAGTGTAGAGTGAAGGTTAACTTCACACTCGAATGTCTGTAATATAGTTTTCTGTTAGCTGTTTCAATAAACTTGAACAAACGTGGCACATGATAGGTATTTCTTTGATTCAGAAGCAAACTCTGGATTAAGAAATTGAGGTTTGTTGTGAACTCTCTTCTTGAAAAGTCTGTGCTTTATAAGGAATGGTGTCATAATTAATTTAGTGCCTTACTTAGTAATTAATTTGTTTTACATAATCTATATGTTGAAGGTCTTGTTAAGAATTGTGAATGCTACCGTTCTTTTGAAAAACATTATTGTGTCTGCTTCTGTTTGGCATTTTTAATCAAGATGACAAGAAAAGTATAACAGATTTTAGCAGAAAAAAATGCATTCTAATTTACAATTAATTATCCAGTCTAGATGGATTTAGTTGCAATTTCTATAGAAAACAGCTTCAGTATGTAAGAATTTCAGTGACTCCTGATGATTTCTTAAACTTTATTCCATTATTTATTATTTATTTAAATTGTAAGTATGGTTTGAAATGAATGAATCTAAATATTTTGACTTTTTTACACTGGATATAGTCTCTTCTTACAGCTACATGCAGTGAACTGATGTACAAGCTTTTATATCCAGTTATCTCAGTTTTCTGATTTTTCTAATATTTATATTAACACGACATGCTTGCTTTTAATTTTGGATTTATCTTTGATGGCAAATTTTATTGCAGACTTCCAGAGTAGCTCTGAATATTCCCATTGCCAATATGTAAGCTTATATAGTACTTTCCAACAGACAGGATAAATTATTACTTTCTAATATTTTTGGAGATTTTATTTTTATGTGCATTATGTGAATAATGTATTTTTTAATTTGACTAGTGACACAGTTTGGTTAATTCAGTTTGTTAGTATTCTAAATTCAACCCCAGTATTTATAAACTTTCTTTGACAAGTCATTTTTAATATAAATTTCTTGGATATGCAGATTATTAGAGAAGACCAAAGCAATTTGAAAGCTTATATTTTTAAAACACCTACTAGGCAAAACGTGTTTACACCGTAAAAATTTACTTACTAACAGAAATGTATTACAAGGCCAGATGAAGAGAGTTTTCAGATTTATCAAGAGTGATGGCACTGCTAAGAAAGAAATGGAAAATATGTTTGCTCATTTTATAAGACATAGTTATGTGTATAATGATGTTAGGAAATAATCATCAACTGGACACCGTAGCTTCACTGTATCTCTGTTCTCAACTCTGAGATGTGAAATTGTTCTCGCCATTCATTCTTACAGATGGGTTTGGAGCCATTCCCTCGGCTCCGAGTCGGCCTACTACAAAGCTCAAGGTCTTCAAATAGCTCGAGGCCAAGTCTTTATCCCATGATGCACCTAGAGTTACCTCAGATCTAGTTTGCCGCTAGCTCGGGCCAGTAAAAACCTTACTTTTCATTGTATTGCAAATGTTGTTGATATTTCTTCTAAAAAGTAGTTATAGTTAGTTAGTTAAGCTCTTACAGCTTTCTCTGTAGTTTCCCTTTACCTTGTGTGCCATTTTCATAGCTTAATATTTGGCCTTGTTTTTTCTTAGGCCTATTTAAATTCTGAGTAAAAAAACTGTTTAAACTGTGACTTTCTGTCACATTTTTCTTTGAAATAGTTAGTATTATGTGCTTAAATAGTGACCTTTTGTCACAGCTTTATAGTTATTAGAGTTAACTTTATTAGTGTATAACTTGGTTGTTTGTATTTAGATAGTGTCTTTTGTCATTACTTGATATTATCTGATTGGATAAATAGTGTGTGTGTGACATGTTAGCCATAGTTTGAAGGTCTTGTGTCTTTATATTTGGCCTGTTTTTCTTAGAGGGCTTATTGATATATTTTATTGTTGTTGGGTGTGTCTAAATTTTTGTCAATGGCTGATAAGGACAAACACCCTAAGTCAGTGTTTAAAAAATGCCCTAAATGTGGGCAGAAAATGTCTGTCACTGACAGTCATGTCAACTGTGTTTATTGTTTAGGAGCATTACATTTGCAAGAAACCTGCTCCATATGCTATTCCTTTTCTTCTCGAGTTCTCCCGGAGAGAAAAAGGAAGCTTATTGATAGGGGTTTACTCAAACATTTCCAGGAGGCTTTGAGTGACCAGGATGGATCCAGTAAGTCCTCAAAGTTTTCCAAGACTTCCACTGAATCGAAAAAATCTAAAAAGTCTGTAACATCGGCTCCACAGGTCTCTGAGCCGACTGTCTTATCTTTTCGGAGCCGGTCCCTGGTTTTGGAACCAGTATCCAAAATCTCCATTATTACAGTCAGTACCACCTTCGATCCATTCATCTCAATCTTCCATTAGCTTCTCCGATTTGGATGTGGATCGTGTGGTGCAGAAGCTTTTACAGGCATCGGCCTTTGCAAAATTTTTATCGGCTCCAACCCAGGCGGCTTCAGAGCCAAAGACCCTTATGCCAGCTTTAACTCTTCCTCCTCCGAGCCATACCGTTCCTTCGGAGCCAGAGGAGTCGGACTTGTTGATCGTGGAGCCTTCTGAGCCGATGCCTGCTCCAGTGTCTTCAGCTCTATTTACTCTGATGTCCTCTGTGTCAATCGAGGACTCTAGGAGCTGACGCTCTCTGGTCGGGTCCAGGGAGGATAGTTGAACCGACTTGTTGGCTCCGACTCTGCCTCTCGGGGCTTCGGTTCGGATGAGCTTGGCTCCTAGCTCTGGCTCAGAGCCCACTGTCCCGGCGCCGGGGGTATCGATGGTTTCCTCGGATCCGTCGGTCCCTTCTCATTGGAGCAGAGGTGCCTTCGAAGCCATGAGGAGTGTTATGTCTCTAAGACATCCTCGACCTCCGATCTGGCTTCTTCCTCCCCTAAAGTGCCTGTGTCTGCTTCTGCTTCACAGATCCTGGCCAAGCGTAGAGACCCAGAGCCTCAGGAAGCCCCATTGGGTGGCCCATGCTCTTCTGAGACCTCACCAGAAGCCCCCACTGATGAGGTTCCCAGGAAGAGAGTTTGTAAGAGGAAACATCTAGACTCCCCACAGGAATCCCTGACATCTGATACTGATTTGGATGAATCAGAAGGATCCCCATGGTCCCCCTCTGAGGATGTCTTATTTGCTGAGATACTAAAAATCCTTAGGCAGAGAGATGATTGGTAGTACACAAACCCTACTGAAGACGAGTCCGTTCTCCTTAAGGCTTTCGGGTCTCAGCCTCTTGGGTGTCTACGCCCTTTGATGAACTTCTGCAGCTGGCCTCACGAAGGGCATGGGAGTCTCTGGACACCATGGACCATGTCCCTAGGAGGCCTAATAAATTCATCTCTGCTGCCCAAGACAAATCCTTCCTGACCAAGGGTGTGCCAGTTGATGACATGGTGGTGGCAACAGCCACCAAAAAGGAAATTTCAGAAACTTCTTCTATCCATCCTCCTAACAGAGATTCCAGGATCATGGATAGATATGGAAAGCACACTTATAGTTCAATGACTTTTGCACTCCGTTCGCTCAACTACCCTAACCCATTTCACGAGACTGCAAAGAGATCTCCTTAAAGAGCTGGGAGATTCTCTTCAGGGTATAGTAGCTGCAGGAGCTACAGACAAAGTTGCATCCCAGCTTGCTACCCTTAACTCCATTGTTAACTCGTCCGTGCGCCTCATTTCATATGCAGCTGATGGAATGAGCAGGGCAGCGGGTACAGGAGTTGCTCTTAGGAGATACTGCTGGATGCGCTTGTGTTCCTTTGCGGAGCCGTTCATGTCATCCTTTGTGAATACCCCTTTTGATGGCTTGTCCCTTTTCGGACCCAAAGTTAAGGAAACTTTGACCAGGTGTGAGCAGCAAGGAAAGACTGTGTCTGCTGTCTGAGTCCATTTTCCACACCTACCAGGCCCTTCCCCAAGGATTAAAGGGGAGGGGAAAATGTGGTTCCAAAAAGCCCAAGGAGCCTTTAAGGACACACGTGGTGAACCCCCCTCCAGGGTCAGAGGAGGGGCAGTAATGAAAGACGCCACCCTTGCGGCAGAGGGGGTCTGCAAAACCAGGGCGACAGAGATCACTTCTTTGGGAAGCCGTACCATCGCTCCTGAAAGGAGGCCTGACTGTCCTACTCTGGAGGCAGTTGGGGGTCACTATTCTTTGTATCCAAATGCCTAGTTCAAAATAACAAATGACAAAGTACAGTTGTGTGCACTTACCATAAATGTAGATGTTCGAGTGTCTTCACTGTTGCAGTCATGACTGTAGGGTTCTCCCCTGCCGGCAGGCAGTCCTCGGTCGGCCAGAATCCCAAAGTCTGGGTCCGGCGTCGGCTGTTCAGCCATGCTCCTTGACGTCAGAGTGCCAGGAGTACAAAGCTGACAACCGACGCCATGTTCTCCAGTTTTTCTTGTCCCAAGTCCCAAAATGAGTAAGGTCCCATACCCTTTGCAAATACACCTCAGAAGAATGGTGAATTAAAGGAACCACACAAAAGTAAAAATAAGAGGGGACAGGAGGGAGGGAAACCCAGACTGCAACAGTGAAGACACTCTAACATCTACATTTATGGTAAGTGTACACAACTGTACTATGTTCATCGTGTTTCACTGTTGCAGTCATGACTGTAGGGTAGAATCCCAAAGCAGAATGAAGGGGAGGTGGTCATAAAGTAGAAGGGGCGGCTAAAAGGCCCTGCAAGACTGCAGAACCAAAGCCTGCCCTAGACTTAGAGTAGAGAGGTAGATTGTAATGCTTTGAAAAAGTATGCATTGAACTCCAAGTTGCAGCTTCCAAAATGTCTTTGGTAGGAACTCCTCTGAGGAAGGCAGCTGAAGTGGCAGCAGCTCTGGTGGAATGAGTCCGTATACTCCCTGGGATTTGCTTTCCATGGTGTGAGTAACAAAATCTGATTCCATGAGCAATCCATTTAGAAATGGTCTGTTTTGAAATGGCTTTACCTTGGGAACTTGAAGCATAAGAAACAAACAATTGCTCTGATTTCCTGATGTCCTTGGTTCTGTCCAGGTAAAAACGTAGTTGTCTGTGTACATCCAAGGAATGTAAGATCCTTTCCCCTTTATTTTGAGGAGTGGGAAAAAAAGTTGGCAAGTGGATAGTTTGATTTAAAGCCACTTTGGAAACCACCTTAGGCATGAAAGTAGGATTAGTCCTTAAAGACACCCTGTCTTGATGAAAAATAATATAAGGTTCCACAGCCATAAGAGCTTGCAACTCTGAAACTCTCCTGGCGAGGTCAGAGCTAACAGGATGGCTGTTTTCCAAGATAAAAACTTGATGTCAGAAGTGGCAGCAGGCTCAAAAGGAGGTAAGGTGAGCTTTTCCAAAACATAGTTGAGATCCCAAGCAGGAATGGGAGGAGATCTAGGGGGCCTTAAGTTCTTAGCTCCTCTGAGAAACTGTCTCATGAGCTGGTGGGAAAAGATTGGAGGGTCTGTATTATAATGAGCAGAAATAGCAGAGGCATGTATCTTAATGGAAGAGAAAGAGAGACCCTTATGTAAGAGGTCTGTCAGGTAAAGTAAAATCAAAGGAATGTTAGGAAGAAGAGGATCAGAATCCTGAGCCTGCATCCAGGAACAAAATCTTTTCCATTTTCCTGCATAAGATTTTCTAGTGCTAGGACGTCTGGCTTCTAAAATGACATCAATAACCTGCTTGGGTAGGAGAGAATGAATCAAAGACCCTGGATTAACCAGGCCGCCAGGCTGAGAGTTCTGACATGGGAGTGTAGAACCTGACCCTGGTGTTGGGACAGAAGGTTCGGAATCTGTGGTAAAACCCAAGGGGGCTCCAGACAAAGGTTTTTCAGTGTTGGGTACCAAAACTGTCGAGGCCAATTTGGGGCCAGCAAGATTATCATCTTGGGCTTGTCCTGTTTGATCTTTAATAAAACCTGTGGAAGAAGAGGAAGAGGCGGAAAGGCATATCCCGAGAGGTTTCTCCAACTGAATGATAGTGTACCCACTTTCCAAGCTAGTTTGTGGAAAGTCCTGGTGCAAAAAATCTGTAGTTGATGATTGAGATGGGATGCAAAGAGGTCTATGTGAGGACATCCCCAGACTGCTGTTATCATCTTGAATATTTCGGTGTCCAGCATCCACTCGTGTGGGTCTGAAAGGTTTCTGCTCAGACTGTCTGCCAGGAAGTTTTGCTTCCCTGGTAGAAACTGAGCTTGAAGGTCCAGATTGCAAGCTAGAGCTGTGTTCCACAGATCCATGGCTAGTCTGCAAAGGGGCTAGGAATGAGATCCCCCTTGCTTGTTTATGTACCACATAACTGTGGTGTTGTCTGTTCGTATCAGTAGTTGTCCTGGTTGTAGAAGATTCCTGAAGGCCAAAAGAGCTTTCTGAACGGCTAACATTTCCTTTAAATTGATATGCAGGTGCTTCTGATCCTTTGTCCAAAGGCTCTGCAGGCAGTTGCCCCGAAAATGGGCTCCCCATGCATAATCTGAGGCATCCGTGGTTAGTATCTGAGTGGCAGGAGGCAGACAGAAGGGTTTTCCTTTGTTTAGAGTTACATGCCTTGGACCACCAAAGGAATTCCTTTTGAAGACAAGGCAGGACGGAGATCAGTATGTCCAAACTGTGGCAATGCTGAGACCATACACTTTTTAGGTACCACTGTATTTTCCTCATATGTAGTCTTGCATATGGTACGAGAAGGATGCAGGTGGCCATGTAACTCAAAGCCTGCAGGAATCTCCTTGCAGATAGCCGAGTTAAAGTTGCCAAGGTTTTGAAAGTTGAAGCCAGCTGTAACTGTTTTTCGTATGTCAGAAATGCCATCTGGGTTGTTGTGTTTAGAGAAGCACCCAGACAAATTATCTGTTGTGAGGGTGTCAAATTTGACTTTTTTATGTTTACAGTGAATCCCAGGAACTCGAGAAGATTCAGAACAAACTGTAGATGCTGGAATAAGACATCCCTGCTGTCTGCCTGAATAAGACAGTCGTCCAGATAAGGGTAAATTTGAATTCCCTTGAGTCTGCAATAAGCTACTACTGGAGCCAGGCATTTGGTGAAGACCCTGGGTGCAGTAGACCATCCAAAGGGCAGCGCAGAGAATTGAAAGTGCCTCGATCCGGCCTTGAACCTGAGGTATTTTCTGCGTTCCTGCCTGATGGGAATGTGTAAATATGCCTCCTTTAAATCCAAAGTTACCATCCATGCATTTTTGGTCAGCATTGGAAGTAGCTGCTGTAGAGTAAGCATCTTGAATTTTGGTATTTCTAGAAAAGTGTTCAAGACTGACAGATCCAGAATGGGTCTCCATGAATTTTGCTTCCTGGGGACTAGAAAGAGCCTTGAGTAAAAACCTTGTCCCATCTCTGAAAGTGGAACTAGTTCTATGGCTTTCATAGCCAAGAGAGCTTCCATCTGGTTTAAGGCCTCTGTCCACTGATGTTTTGGAAGATCTGGCCATCCGCTTTGGTAGGGTATGAAAATGGAATTTGTAACCTCTTGAAACCACATCCAGAACCCACTTGTCTTGGGTTATAAGAGTCCAATTTAGGTGAAAAAGAGAACGTTTTCCTCTGAGAGGGGCTTCCAGGCAAGAAGTTCCTGCAGCCCAACCGAGAGAGTCATTGAGTCTGTTTCCTATGAGCTTGTGACCTGTCCTCTCCTCCCCTAGGGGTGGAAGCAGTCCACTGTCTTGGTCTATAAGAGGCTTGTGTTTGAGGCCTTCCTCAGGAGCGTCTGTATCTACCCCTCTGAGGCCTGTCTGAATTGGGAAAGGACCAATTATTTGTAGGCCAATTCCTACTAAATCTGGGTGGCTGTACTTGTAAGAAATCTTTAACTGTTTGCATGGATTTTGCATTGTCCTCCATCTTTTTAATCACCTCTTCAGCTTTAGATCCAAACAAAATATTATGCTGAACAGGAGCATCCAATAATTTAGCTTTTACTTGATCTGGCAAATTTTGTTCCTTTAACCATGCATGCCTTCTAATTACTGTGCCAGAGGCAGCAGCCCTACAAGAAGCCTCCAAGGCATCAAATCCACAGTGTAAACCATGCTTCCCAACTTGTTCAGTGGCATGCATTAAGTCATGTAATTCCTTATCTGTACAGGCGGAAATGGAAGTTAGCTTTTGTTTTAATACAGACAGGAGAAATAGCTGGTATTTCAGCATATGATACTGACAGTTTAAATCCCTAATATATAAAGTAGCAGAAGTGTACACTTTTTTGCCCCATCTTTCTAAAGATCTGAAATCCTTCTCAGTGGGAATGGGTTTTTTAGCAGAAGTGGCCTTAACTCCCTTAGGACCCTGAGAAATGGTTTCAGGGTCAGCAGAAGGGTTCTTGTATAAAAACTGGTGGGAATCAGGAACCCTGTAATATCTGTCAGGCTTAACAGGAGCTGGAAGAAAAGAGTCAGGGGTTAAGTTAGCCTCCGAAAAAGCATCATCCACAATATCCAAAATAGGAGGAATAGCCAGGGGTCTATGTTGGGGAAGAAGAAGAAAATCCCTTAGTCTTTTCTTAGATTCCGAATACTCCTGTCCTTCCCAGTGGAAATGTTCCCTCATTTCATGCAAAGTTTCCCCAAAAGAGAAATCCTCAGGGGGAGAAGCTGAAGGAATGGATTCCTCAGCATCAGAATCCTCATAAGGAGGGAAAGAATATTCCTGGTCAGAAGAAGAAACTGAAGAAACAGAAGCCTGATCAGAGGAATCATAATAAACTTCCTGCCTTGGCCTTTTATCTGGAGGGGGATGCGAACCCCTAATCATAGTAAGTAAGTCCTCCACCATTTTAAGTCATTGTTTCTGTGACTTGGGAGCTGGATCAGAAGAGGCCTGAGTTGCAGTCTTTGATCTGGAAAGAGTCTTTGCCTTTGTCTTTGGCTTTGCCTTTATTAGAAGCTGAGTAGGCCTAAAAACCCCTTTGGAAGCTGGTACCTGCACAGCGGCTCCGGACCCATCCGAAGGAGCATTGTCCGAAGGTCCTGCAACAGAAATATTCAAAGGCCTAGTTGGCTCCTCGTGGGAGTCCGTTTCGGCCATCGGTTCCGAAATGGCCGACGACAGGGGCTGCAAAAGCGCCTCACTGACGACGGCCGAACCTGAAGCTGGCTCTGCTTGAACGATATCGTCAGATTTGGACCTCGGAGGCCTGTCTTTGTCCTTGTGTTGTTTGTGAACTCCGGTAGCCGGAACCGTATCCGACATTTTGTAATTAAAATGCCTACCGAAGTAATGAAATGCAAAATCGTACCTCCGTTTAATTGTACGTTGATTGAATCTAGCACAAAACTGACAACTAGCTACGTCGTGGTCAGGGCCTAAGCAAGGAATACAGTAAGAATGAAAATCCTTATGAGGTATTTGCTTCCCACATGAAATACAATTATTAACTTTTTCTGACATCGGACTGGAGCAAGAAAAAAGCTTCCCAAATGGGGTACTTAGCTTTGAGTAGGAGAAGAAAGCCTTTGGACTGAAGTTTGTTCAGAAAAGATTGTCAGGAGTCAGCTGACCGGCACTTGCGAACTGCTATCACCGCACGGCAAGAAAGACTGGAGAACATGGCGTCGGCTGTCAGCTTTGTACTCCTGGTGCTCTGACGTCAGGGAGCATGGCTGAACAGCCGACGCCGGACCCAGACTTTGGGATTCTGGCCGACCGAGGACTGCCTGCCAGCAGGGGAGAACCCTACAGTCATGACTGCAACAGTGAAACACGATGAACATCTGGGTACATTTCCAGAGGATACTTCATTCCTTTCACCACACCTTCTCCACTGACGATGAGAATCCCAGATGTTCCACCCAGTTACTGGGAACAGGCAACAGTAGAGGTCCAAACGTTGCTAAGAAAGAGTCATCCAACCAGTCCCAGCAGACCAGACAGGATCCGGAACATACTCAAGATTCTTTTTAGTTCCAAAAAAGACAGGGGACTGCAGACCTATGTTGGACCTCAGCAGGCTAAACAAATGTGTCAAGAAAGAGAAGTTTTGAATGGTCTTGCTTCAGTCGATACTTCCCTTTTTAGGGAAAGACAATTGGATGTGCTTGATAGATTTCCAAGATGTGTACTACCACATAAAAATGGCCAGACCATACAGGGATCATCTGCGCTTCTGGCTGGGAGCCAATCATTACCAGTTTTGAGCCTGCCCTTTGGTCTCACTACAGCCCCCAGAGTGCTCACCAAATATATGGCAGTGGTCATGGCTCACCTGAGACTTTTAGGATTCCAGGTGTTTCCATACCTAGACGATTGGCTCCTCACCACCACCACCAGGCATCAACTCATTCCAGCCAGGGATTCCACTCTGTGACTCTGCAGCCAGCTGTGCATTACAATAAACTCAGGAAAATCTGCCTTGTCGCCATCGCAACATACCATTTTTATTGGCGCAGAACTGGACACCACCACCACCACGCTAAGACTTCCAGTAGAAAGAGTCTTACTACTCTGTTAGCAGGTCCGCAATCTGATATCCAAAAACAAAGCATCAGAAGTTCTAAAGTTGTTAGGTATGATGGCAGCTGCAATTCTGGCCATACCGCTGGGTCACATGCACATGTGGATACTGCAATGGCTGTTGTTCATTCAATGGTGTTACCAAGAGCTCCCCATGTCTCACCTGATAATGATCATAAACTCTTGCAAAAAGGATCTTCAGTGGTGGTTGACCTCACTTCACGATAGCTTGTCCCTTTGTTTTACTCCCACCAGCAGCCACAGTGACCATGGAAGCTTCCCTGATAGGGTGGGGGGGCATTTTCAGGGAAGGACAGCCCAAGGCACATGGACCAATCAAGAGAGACATCTGCATATCAATGTCCTAGAGATGAGAGCAGTACTTTTGGCGTTGCAGTACTTCCAGGACTGTCTTCCTCTAGGTACGATTGCGATTCAGACAGACAACATGTCAGTGGTCTGGTACTTGAACAAACAAGGAGGAACCAGGTCATATCCCCTTTGTCGTGAGGCCTAAGAATATGGCAGTGGGCTTTATCCACCCAGCACTTTGTTAGTAACGCACATCCCGCCGAAATCCAAATGAAAGCAGACAAGCTGAGCAAAGCAAGTTTGTTGCCCCACGAGTAGTCCCTCAAGAAAGAAATAGCGGACAGGATATTCTGCAGGTGGGGCCAGCCTTGCTGTGACCTTTTTGCCAGTTACATGAACACAAAATGCAGAAGCTACTTTGCCCTGATTTCCCCCTCCGGGAGAAGGCCCAAGGGACGCACTCATTCATGATTGGCCTCCAGGTCTCCTCTATGCATTTCCACCAATCCCATTCATACTCAAGGTTCTACAGAAAGCAAAAACCCTCGAAAGGACCATCATTCTAATAGCCCATCATTGGCCTCATCAGATTTGGTTCCCCTTTCTTCGACTTCATCTTTTGGAGGACCCTTGGATTCTGGACCCAGTTCTGGACCTTCTGACGCGCTCATCGGGGGAACTTCATCCCTCTCCGCAGTCCCTGAAGCTGACAGCTTGGCTCAGGTTCCTTACCCTTTCCAGTGAGACAAAGCAAATTCTCTTATCCTCTCATAAATCCTTTATGAGGAAGCTATACCTTAGCAAATGGAAAAAATTTTCTATATGGGCCTCTAAAAACAATATTGATGCTTACCAAGCCCCTATGGCCTTCATTTTAGAGTTCTTGACTATGATTTTCAACAAAGGAGCTGCAGCGGCAACAGTTTGTGTTCAGCTTGCTGCCATTTCTAATTTTCATCTTGGATTCGAAGGATTGAATATTATGTCATACAAATTATCCAAAGCCTTTCTCAAAGGGACTTTTCATCTCGGACCACCTGTGAAATCTCCCTATTCCCCATGGAATATAAATTTTATGCTTTCCCATATTATTCTTCCTCCATTTGAACCAGCTTTCTCATGTGACCTCAAATTTTTGTCATGGAAGACTATCTTTTTAGTAGCTATTACTTCTGCCCGCAGAGTGTCAGAGCTTTAAGCCTTGTCCATTAAGCCTCCTTATTTGAATTTCCATGCTGACAGAGTATCACTTCGAACAAACCCCTCCTTTTTGCCTAAGGTCTGCACTGAAACTAATCTTAATCAAATTATTGATTTGCCAGTTTTCTTCCCCAGTCACTCCAACAATCTAGAATACGTGCACAAACTTGATGTTCACAGAAAGCTCAGATTTTACTTGGATAGAACAAAAGATTTTAGGAAATCTGAACAGCTTTTTGTTTCCTTTTCAGACTCCAGGAAAAGTATGCCAGTGGCTAAAACAACTCTGTCTAAGTGGTTATCTGATTGTATCACATTTGCTTATTCAGCTGCTCATATACCCTTACAACGTAAAGTTAAGATTCACTCCACCAGAGCAGTGTCTACATCCTCTGCTTTTTCTGCCAGACTTCCTATAGATAACATTTGTGCAGCAGCCACTTGATTAAGACCTCATACCTTTATCACTTATTACAAAGTTGACAGGGCCTCCCTTTGGGTCTACTGTCCTGAAAAACATACTCCCATGAGCCACCTGAGATAGATGGTGCTTGGTACACTACCCATCTGTAAGAATGAACGGCGAGATAGAACAGCTTCACATAAAGAAGTTATGTACTTACCATAACGTTTCATGTGAGTTGTTCATCTCACCTTCATTCTTACTTCCCTCCCTTCTACCCCCTCCTGGGCTTTTAGAAGACCGAGATGCTGGATCCATCCTGGTTGCTCAACCCTTCTATACTTTCTCTTATGGAGTGATAGAATGACATATGGTATTATTATACGCAGCAAACAAGATCTGAGGTAACAGTAGGTGCATCATGGGATAGGGACTTGGCCTCAAGCTATTTAAAGACCTTGAGCTTTGTAGTAGGCTGACTCGGAGCTGAAGGATCGGCTCCGAACCCATCTGTAAGAATGAAGGCGAGATGAACAACTCACATGGAATGTTATGGTAAGTACATAATTTCTTTTTCAATAATACAAGTCACCCCTCTGAAAATTGATCTCCTTCCATCACCACATATCCACTATTGTAAGGAAGTCTAATTTCTTTGCATAGCTTATATCTGAAGGTGTGTCCAGATTCATGGAAGCAATTGGTTCACTTTATTTAGCACTCATTAGGCCAATTATTGAGTATAATGCCCCTTTCAGTATGCATGTGCCCAAACATTTGTCAACTTGAATGACCGCAGCACTTTCTCATTAAAAAAAAAAATCAAAGGCCTAAATCATAAGAACCATGCAGTGTGCATCAAAGCCTTGTCTCTGTTCTTGCTATCATACAGGCTATTGAGAGGTGATGCCTGCTGCACGTACAGATCCTCAGAAGACCTTATTCTGTCATTACGTTCAAACACCCTAGGTCAGGGTTTAAAAAATGTCCTATTACACATTTGCAAGTCTAGTGGTGTCATAAAAAAAACAACCTTAAGGGACATAAATCTTTTTTTTTTTTTGCAAAATTAATAGGACATCCCGGAAGGATAGATATGTATAATAGAGAATACCACTCCTATGGAACAGTCTTCTACTTCACATAAAGCAGAGTGCTTCCCTTCACTGTTTGGACAAATGGATGTGTAACAACAAATTCACCCCTGGTTTAACACCATTAGCCCTCATAGATGGGAAAACATACCATTACCCCAACATGCACTTGTCTGCCCCATTTTAGATATTCATATTGCAAAATGTAAGTGCTAGTGATTCCCATGTGAATGCAAGGCTAGGCTTCTTAAGATCCTCAGAGAATCAGTAGCCTATGAAGTACCTATGAATTTATTAATCAAAGTTTAGAGTACCATAAATTTATAATAGGAGCATCAATATGATATGTAATTTAATATAATTAAGACAAATTGGAATGTCTTAATTATGGCTGCATATATTAAAATAATATATGTGCTGCTCCATTATTTGCTTTTAGTAACGTGTATAAATTAATGCAACAGCTCTGCTATGATAAGATAAAGCATATTTTTGCTATTAAAATTGTGAGAGCTGCATTTATTCTATCAGGTTTCACATTTGTACAACCAATAAACAAGACAATATACAGACTGAATTTTCATGTTGATTGGACTAATTATAGTATAGCTTACATTAGTTAGATCTACTGCTAGCTAAATATTTTATGTTGAACAGTCTAATTGTAGGCAAATGAAAATATTCCCAAGTTTAAATGAAGCTTGTAACTTAAAATCTGCTTTGCAAAATAGAAGTCTGACACAGTGACTGTACAATGCATCAAATATTAAATTATTTTGATGAAGTTATTTGGATCAGGCCATATCATTTTAATTATGCAAGGGGACATTTCTAATTAGTTTGTTGAAGCATTTGATGACACATTATACATGAAAATGTCTGCATTTAAGTATATTATACTGGATACATATCTGTTCAGATTTTTTTTCACAAGGAATACTTTGTCTCCTTGATCAGTCTTGGCTGTTGGATAAATACTTTGTTTAACCCAATGGCTACTGTCTTTTTTTTTTTGGCACCCAGCTAATCAGCCCAGTGGCTCCCCTACCCTGACAGTATTGCTTCATTTATTCTGTCATGGTATGAGACAGGTTTATTCATTCACAGGTTTGGGGGTGAGAACTTTACGGTCATAGTGTTCTTCAGCTAGGTCTACTGAGTCATTCATTCTCTGAAGGTGAGTGTCTGTTATTAGGAAGTGGGTGGTGTGGGCCAGTCTGCCAGTCAGGTGAATCACCCTTCCCTATTCAGCTTAATTGCCTCCCTGTGGTAGTAGTGGCTACATCTTGCTGTTGATGCGTAGATGGAAGAAACATGTCTTCATATACATTAGTCACTATGACACAATATTAGTTCCACACTGCAGTACAACAGGTCTAGCTGCCTCCCTTCCCACTTTGTAATGTTGAAGAAACTTTTTACATCTCAATCAAAATGCCAAAACATACATGTCCACAGCTGGTGGGGTTTGGCATTATTGGCCTGAATGTAACCATAAAGACTCAAAAAGTAAAAAAGTCACATACATTTAGAACCTATGTAGATGAAGCACTTGATTGCCTTAAGGGGTCATTTGCATATATCTTGTGGGCCTTCATTACTGGAGGTTTAAGGTATCACACACTGAAAACTCTAGCTTGGCTGAGTTTTTCATAGGTGTGTACTAGGCTAATGGCCCTGGGGCTTTTACAAGCCTAGCCCATGGAAGTGCCCTGGCATTGTGCCGCCCGTCATTAGTTCCCAGTGCTTCTATCAAGTACAGCCACTGGAGTGATCCACGGGGTGAACTTTCTATTTCCTAGCCACTCATAAAGATTTCACTTGAAGAGGGCTAATGAGGTGCTCTGCTTGACATGTATGGGAAGTCTGTTCCAGAGCATGGGTAGTCTCTGGGTTATGTACCTGCCCCTTCAGCATGTTGCGTTGATTGTGGTAATGAAGTTGAGGTCTGTAGAGCATGTGGTGTGGAAGGATTGGGATTTCTTTAGATGAAGCATGTCTAACAGAGCTGGGTCAGACAAGGCTTTGTAAGTCGAGCAGAGATTGGCTCTTAGTAGACAATATGCGACAGAGAATAGCTGGAGTTTTTTTGAGTCTGTCCATGTAGGACATGTGTTTAAGGCCTAGGATCCTATTTGTGAGGTACTTTTGTGGCCTCTTCAGCTGTTGCAGGTGTCTAGTGAGGTGCATGTCAAATGGGGCATTGTACTCTATGATTGATCTAATGAGGGAAGAGTAGAGAGAAACTATGACCTCTTTCTTCCTGGATGCAAAACCCTTGGTAATGAGATGTGCCACATAGGACTTTCTGACCACAGTGGCAATGTGGTAGTCGAAGGAGAGGTTGCTGTCAACCTGTGTCCCCAGATCGCTTATAACACCTTCAGTGTTCAGTGGGCTCCCATCGATGTAATTAGTGGGAACTGGGTTTTCCCAAAGGGGATGATGATGCATTTTTGGCATTAAGCTAAAGGCCAGGGTTTCGACACCAGTCATTGGTCTCAGTGAGGCCTTTCATTAGGATGTCTGCATCACTTGGGGAGTTAAAAATGCCTCCCAGCTTGCAGTCATCTGTGAATTTGGTCATCCAGAGTCCTTCTCTGTTGGCCTGGACTTCTGAGAAGTAGATGCCAAACAGGAGAGGACCCAGGACCGATCCCTGTGGGAATCCACTTGTGACTGGTCGGCAGTCTGACTTGGAGTCTGCTACTTTCAAACTGTGGGTTCTATCTGTGAGCCAATTTGCAAACCACCTAAAGATATAGGGTTGATGCCTAGTTTGGTGAGTTTATCAATAATTACTGAGTGGGGAATGGTGCCAAAGGCTTTGGCCAGATCGATGTATGAACTGCCTTACCTTCATCCACCGCTCTGATGAGTGACTCAAAGAAGTCAACCAGGTTGATCAGGCATGATCTACCATTCACAAAACCAAATTGTGTGGGATATAGAGTTTGGAGATTCCCTATATCCTTATTAATTAGGTCCGTGATGATGTGCTCCATAGCCTTACATATCAGACTCATCAGACTAATGGGGCGATAATTTCCAGGGTCTGGAGCCGCTCCTCTTTTATGGACAGGGATGACTGTAGCAGTGTGCCATTCGGTAGGGACAAAGCCTGAGGTGAGGCTGTGAGGGAACAGAGCATACAGATGTGGTGCCAGTTCACTTAGTAGTTCATGTAGATCACAGCCAGGGATATTGTCAGATCTCATGAAAGCTGTATTCTTTCTTGGCCTTAGACAATGCAGCTTTAACCTGTGCTGCAGTAATGTTGGGTGCCTGGCATTCTTCCGTTGTTGAGATTGGTCCTTTAGAGGGGGCGAGAGGGGTAAAGCTGGCACTGAATCTGTCGGCCAGTATGTTGGCAATATCTGTTGGCTCAGTATAGGAGGTACCATTGTGCAGTAACACCGAACAAATCTGGGTATTGCCATGGAAATTCTCGATGCAACTATAGAAGGCTTTGTGGTTGTTTTTAGCGTCTGCCCCAATTCAGCCTTCATAGCTGTCTTTGGAGGTTTTGATGAGGGATCTTGACTTTTTGTTGAGGCTAATAAGGGAACTTTTCCAGTCTTGGGACTTCACCTTTTTCCTGCAACAGTATCTTCCTTCTGTTGTAGAGTTTATTAATGGCAGGGGACCACCAGACTGGCTTCCTTTTTTTGGAGGAGAGCATTTTGGTTCTGTTGGGTATGGGTAGCTCCATGCATTTATGTACGTGTTCGTACAGTGCATTGGTGTATGATTCGGCAGTCCTGCATCTATTTTCCATTGGCATAGGTGCCGTGAAGTTGGCCACCTCTGTTTTAAAGAGTCCAAAGTCAGCTTTGGAGAAGTTTTTCATGGTGGTTACCTTTGAGGGGGGTGAGGGTGAAATGTGGATTTCCATGGTGATTAGTTTGTGGTCAGATCTAACCAGCGAGGAATTGACTATTGGTGTAGAGCAACAGTTGCCCATGTTAGTAATAACCAGGTCAAGGATGTTGGTTCCTCTAGTGGGGGTAAGAATGAGCTGGTCCAGGTAATTGGAATTGATGAATTCCAGGAAGCGTTGGGCCATTGCTTTGATGCATGATTAGTTTTCCCAGCTGATGGAGGGGTAGTTGAAGTTTCCTAGTATGAGACTGTTGGGTTGGATCTTAATAGTTTCCAGGGTGCTTAGGCATGTGGAGTGAAAGTTTTGGGACATGGTTGGGGACCTGTAGCAGGCTACGACCTGAATCGCCATCTTACCCAATGTTAGTTGTACTTGAGTATCTCAGATGTGTTATGCTGGTCTACTAGTCTGGAGGTGTGCATATCCTTTATGAATATGGAGACACCACCACCTTTGGAGCTTCGGTCCATGTTCTAGGACTGAAAGGTGTGGAATGAGTTATAGCCTGGTAGCGCAGGGGTGCTTTCTGCTGCTTTAAACCAGGTTTCCATTACAGCACAAATGTTGATGTTCTCCATTTTGAGGAGTGCTTCGAGTGAGTGCATCTTGAGATTTAGACTTCTAGCATTGGGCAGCATGACCCTCAGGTTGTATTTATTTATAGCTGTTATGGTGGTAATTTGGTCTTTGGAACATTGCCTGAAAAAGGCATTATAGGGGTGGCAAGAGCCTTAGCCAGTACCTGCAGGCCATCTCTGGCAAAGCATCGAGGTCTGTCAATCATGTCATCCTAAGCAGACAGATACTGGATCCCCTTAGAATGACACCAGAAACTTAGCCAGTTGTTGAAGTCAATCATTTTCTGTTTGTACTGTGGTATCATTATGGGCAATGGTAGGATGCTGCTCAGGGCTAGGGTCATACCTGCCTAAGCCACATAATCCAAGAGCTCCACCATGTCTCTTTTCATGTAGTCCTGGGAGGTGCATCTCAGGTCATTCACTCCCACATGGACAATGGCAGAGTCATATTTGTACTTGTTGTGGAGTGACCTGAGTGCATGTGTTATGTGTAGGATTCTGGCACCTGATTGACAGCTGACTGTTACCTTCTCCTTATTCAACCTAGTGAGTGGGACATCAGTGTGCTTCACTATTGAGTTACCTATGATTATTGTATTGGGCAAGCTGTTTTGCCTTAGGGGCTTAGGTTGAGGGGCCCAGTGTGTAGGTGAGCTATGTGTCTTGTAGTTTGTGCTGTGTTGTGGTGGTCGAGTGTGTTTCTGCCTTGGAGCTCTCTGCTGTTTGGGCAGATTTCTATTGAGGGCCTTTGTGATGGTGGGTGTGTGGTTTGTGTTTTTATGTGAGGGCTGTGATGGCGAGTGTTCTGGAGGGCTTATGTGTTCCATGTGGTGTGGTACAAGTGTTGACCTTCTCTTCACCAGCTATTCCGGTCTTGGCTGGAGAGTGCATGGCTTCCAATTTGGAGATATAGGCGCATCTCTCACAAGAATGAGTCACAAGTTTTTATGTTTTTAGATTGTAGTAGACTTTGGGTCTTTTGGAAATACTTTCAAGGACATTTTTTTTTTATTTCCCCTTCAAAACTGTTAAACTCAATTTGATTTCATCTGGTTTGTATGACAATGTAGAAATTTAGGATGTAGACTTTCTAGCTAGAATATTAACTTTGCTGTATGAATACTTAGGAAAAATTGTTTTGTGGCACTATTATATAACTGACTATGGGATATACAACTTGTTTTGGCTCAGTCAAATTGTTATGTAATAAAGAGCAGAACCGGGGGAGGGGGGTAAGTTATCACAATAGTATATATTGCTAATATGCTTGCCAGTTTTCTGTATACGTGTTCATTGTCTTATGTTTATATTGTTGGGTAGTTTTTAATAAAATCCCCCAGGATGGATGACACAGCATCAGACACTCACTCCCATCCTCTCTGCCTGACCTTTTAAGTAATCTGAGCTACTAACTGAACTCAGGTTGGACATGGACTACTATTAAGATATGGCAAGATGGACACTGCTAAATTTTACCTGAATGTTACTAATTGTAAAGATCATTATTTTCTCAAATGTCTTTGTCAATCCCTCTCTGCATCCACTTATAACTGGATTTTTTTTAAATACCAGCAAACTTTCTGTACCCACTTACACGTATGGGAAAATTTAAATGGGATGCCCCATATGGTCTAGCAGTTAAGATTCCTGCATTTTATCCAAGTGTCTTGGGTTCAACTCCTGGTATAAGAATGGGTCACTGTTTATGGAGGTGCAATGGATGAAATGTCTGACTACGGGTCAGAAGATTCTAGGTTCATCTCCTGGCTGGCTTGGAAGTTTTGGGGGTTGGGGTTGGCATAATAGTTAAGGTGTTAACCTCACAGACACAAGGTAAAGGGTTTGAGTGTCACCTCTGAGGGAAATTCGTTAGGCTTAAAATGGCCCACAAGGGCAGCCAGCCTACTACCTATCTATCAACTTATACATTTGCTTGTCCTAAGTATTCAGAACAGACATCTCAACATTATAGTTCAAGAATTGGGGACAAAGGCAAAACATTATGAGGGCAGAGACAGATTTTACATCTTGCTCTTGTATATCTAGAAAGCTGATTAGAGTAACAGAATTTACATTATCATGCATTTTCTGAAGGACATAAAGTCTGAAACTCAAATATCTATCATTGTTTAATTACTGCAGTCCTCCATGATTTGCCTAAAGAACACACATTTTGTAAGGAGCAGACCAAAAATATGAGATAAATGAAGGTCAGTTTTGTGGTAAGATTCAGGAATTTTGAAACTTCTGGAGTCATATGCAGTTAATGGTATTCTTAACAAGTCATTTTGTGAATGTGGCCATATTTTATGCCCCACGTTGATTTGATTAAACTTCTGGAGTTTTATATTTATTTCTTAATTACTGAAGTACAGTAAGAAAATTCAGCAGTTTTGTGGGACAACTAATATGAGATTAATGCAAAGAATTTACAAACAAAAATCCTAATAATAATATATGTGAAGTTGTTATATCTTGCCTTTCATTCTTACAGAGATGGGTTTGGAGCTGATCCTCTGCTCCAAGTCGGTCTACTACAAAGCTCGAGGTCTTCAGATAGCTCGAGGCCAAGTCCCTATCCCATGATGCACCTAGAGTTACCCCAGATCTAGTTTGCCGCTGCAATAGATCGGAGGTTCTCACTAGCTCGAGCCAGTAAAACCTTTCTTTATTCAAAATATTTTCTGTTTTGTAGCTTAGATATTTAGATAAGCTCTTATAGCTTTTGTGTAGTTCCCTTCCCTTGGTGTGCTCTTTATCTAGTATTTAGCTCTCTTGGCCTCATTTATTTAGGCCTTGTTTAGTGCTTAAATTAGTTGTGTGCTGATAGCTTTAGATTAGTCTTAAGAGTTGAAAAGTGACTTTTCTGTCACAACTTTGAATTTCTTTACCTTAGAATTTAGATAAGTGTGTGCATTAGTACTTATATTATAGTTGTGTGCATTTATATAGTGACTTCTGTCAGAACTTGTTTATATTCACTCTTTACCATTTAAACAAATAGTTTTTATGTGTGTGCTTGCCTATTAATGTTTAGCCTGTATTTTTAGGAAGACTTGTTGTTGTTTAATTGTTGTTGGGTGTGTGTCTATTTTTTTACAGCACCCTACTAACATTGTGCATTTTGAAATGGCTGATGATAAAGACAAACACCCTAAGTCAGGGTTAAAAAATTTCCTAAATTTGGGCAGAAAATTTCTGTCACTGACAGTCACGTAAATTGTGTTTATTGTTTGGGAGCATTGCATCTCCAGGAAAGCTGCTCCATCTGTCATTCTTTCTCTTCTAGGGTTCTCCAGGAGAGAATGAGAAAATTGATAGACAGAGGTTTACTTAAACCTTCATTCCTAGAGGTTTTGAGTGACCAGGGTGGATCCAGTAAGCCCTCAAAGTCTTCCAAGACTTCTACATCTGAGGTTAAGAAATCTAAAAATTCTTTGACATCGGCTCCACAAACCTCGGAGCTGACTGTCTTATCCTTTCAGAGCCGGTCCCCGGTTTTGGAACCGGTATCCAAAGTGCCTAAATTTCCAGTCTTACAGTCTGTGCCACCTTCTATCCACTCATCTCGGTCTTCGATTAGCCTTTCTGATTTGGATGTGAATAGTGTGGTGCAGAAGCTTTTGCAGGCACTGGCCTTTGCAAAATTCTTATCAGCTCCGACCCAACCGGCTTTGGAACCGAAGACCCTTTTACCAGCTGCTACTCTTCCTCCTCAGAGCCAGACCTGTCCTTCGGAGCCTGGGGAGTCAACCTTGTTGATCGTGGAGCCTTCGGAGCCGATGCCTGCTCCATTGTCTTTGGCTCCATTTACTCTGATGTCCTCGGCACCGATCGAGGAATCTAGGTGCCCACACTCTCTGGTCGGGTCCGGGGAGGATAGTCAGACCGACTTGTCAGTTCTGACTCTGCCTCTTGGGGCTTCGGCTTGGATGAGCTCAGCTCCTACCTCTGGCTCGGAGCCCACTGTCCCGGTGCTGGGGGTATCGATGGTTTCCTCTGATCCATCTGTCCCTCCACATTGGAGCAGAGGTGCCTTCAAAGCCATAAGGAGACTTATGTCTCCTAAGACATCTTCGACTTCAGGACCGGCTTCCTCCTCCCCAAAGGTGCCTGTGTCTGCTTCTGCTTCACAGATCCTTGCCAGGCATAGAGCCCCAGAGCCCCAGGAAGCCCCATTGGGTGGTACCTGCTCTTCCGGGGCCTCACCAGAAGCCCCCACTGATGAGGTTCCCAGGAAGAGAATCTGTAAGAGGAAGCATCTAGGCTTCCCATAGGAGTCCCTGACATTTGATACTGACTTGGATGAATCAGAAGGGTCCCCACGGTCCCCCTCTGAGGATATCTCATTTGCTGAGATACTAGAAATCCTTAGGCAGAGGGGCGACTGGCAGTCCACCAACCCTACTAAAGACTAGTCATTTCTCCTGAAGCTTTTCATGTCTCAGCCCTTCACCTCTTGGGTGTCTCCACCCTTTGATGAGCTTATTTAGCTGGTCTCACAAAGGGCGTGCGAGTCTCTGGACACCATGGGGCCTGTCCCCAGGAGGCCTAATAAATTTATCTCTGCTCCCCGGGACAAATTTTTTCTGAGCAAGGGTGTGCCAGTTGATGCATTGGTGAAATTTCAGAAACTTTCTCTTCTATCCATCCTCCTAACAGAGATTCTAGGATCATGGATAGATATGGGAAGCGCACTTACAGTTCAGCGACTTTTGCACTGAGTTTGCTCTATCTAACCCATTTTACTAGACTGCAAAGAGATCTCCTTAAAGAACTGGGCAATACTCTTCAAGGTACAGTAGCTACAGGAGCTTCAGATAAAGTTGCCTCCCAGCTTGCTACCCTCAACTCCATAGTTAACTCGTCCATGAGCCTCATTTTGTATGCAGCTGATGGAATGAGCAGGGCAGCGGGTACAGGAATTGCTCTTAGGAGACACACCTGGATCCACTTGTGTTCCTTCGCAGAGCCCTTCAAGTCATCCTTTGTAAATACCCCTTTTGATGACTCGTCCCTTTTTGGGTCCAAAGTTAAGGGAACTTTGACCAGGTGTGAGCAGGAAGGAAAGACTGTCTGCCATTGGAGTCTGTTTTTTCACCCCTACGAGACTCTACCCAAAGGGTCAAAGGGGAGGAAAGATGTGGTTCCAAAAAGCCCAAGGAGCCTTTCATGACACCCGTGGTGAACCCCCTTCCAGGGGCAGAGGAGGAGGCAATAATGGAAGACTACATCCTCGCAGCAGAGGGGGTCCGCAAAACCAGTGTGACAGAGATCACTTCTTTGGGAAGCCCTACCAGAATCTCCTGAAAGGAGGCCCGACTTTCCTACTCTGGAGGCAGTTGGGGGTCGCTTATCTTTGTATCCAGATGCCTGGCTAAAAATGACAAATGACAACTGGGTACTAAGTATCATTTCCAGAGGATATTTCATTCCTTTCGCCACACCCCCTCCACTGACAAGAAAAATCCTGGATGTTCCACCCAGTTACAGGGAACAGACAACATTAGAGGTCCGATTGTTGCTAACAAAAAGAGTCATCCAACCAGTCCCACCAGACCAGATAGGATCCAGAACTTACTCAAGCTTCTTTTTAGTTCCAAAAAGACAGGGGCCTGGAGACCTATATTGGACCTCAGGAGACTAAACAAATCTGTCAAGAAAGAGAAGTTTCAGATGGTCACGCTTCAGTCAATACTTCTCTTTTTAGGGAAAGACAATTGGATGTGCTCTATAGATCTCCGGGATGTGTACTACCACATAAAAATGGCCAGACCATCCAGGGATCATCTGCACTTCTGGCTGAGAGCCAATCGTTACCAGTTTCTGGCCCTGCCCCTATGTTAAAAACCCATGAGACACCAACGTTTTCTACCTATCCTTTGCATAAATCTACAAACTTACCCTCCTCCACTCTCACTCTAAGGACCTCACACTGTGCCATCCTCTGTGTAACTCCAGCTAACCTCTGTTCTTTCATCTATTTGCCTACTTTCTTTGGGTCTGCTTTTTACATGCTGCCACTGCTTGAATATACTGAGTGCATTCCTTCTTTGGAGATATTTACAGTGATCTTGCATTGGTAACCCAAATCTTCCCCTCAGATCCTGAAAGGAGGTAAACATCACCAGGATGCATTTGAGGCTGCAGATGTACACTGTCATATGAATGCTTGCTCCACTATAGTCCATCCATTTGATAGGATGTATCTATTTCTCCCAGAAAAGATTTCCCCTGAGAGGGGTATCTATTCCACAGAGGCATTCCAAGGCTATTTTCTCCTAAATACTTCCACTGCTTTGTGAGTGAACTACCAGTACCTCAGATGGTAGGGAAAATGCCCATATATCATGCATATGCAGTTGTGCACTCATTACCTAATAAACTGGATTCAAAGCACTGCCATAGGGATGGTTTTGAGCCCCTATCCATCAAAATAGGTGCAGAAGAGGATGAATAAACATACCTTGTATAGTTGGGGCAGTCTAAACTGTCCTTGTTCACAGGAGCATGGAGGACTACTTTTTTATGACTTGCATTTTGATTTCTCCAAAAAGAATTTAAGGATTAAGCTCCTGATATTATTATAAAGTGCTGGATGACTAGGGTTACAAAGGACATTACTGTTAAAGTACAGAATTAATAGGGAGAAAAACATGTTCAATGGTGCTATTAAAACAGAATTAATGTGGAGAAAACATATTAAAAGTAACTATTCTGGTTATGCAATGTACCTACCCAAAGGATCTCATCTTTGAGGACTCGCTGACTGTTAGTAGGGAACTTACCTGTTAGATAACATAGCTTGTATAGGTGTTTGGGCGTTTTTCTTTTTTTTTACAAATCATATGAGAGTCTGGTCAGTGCAAATAAGTATTTTTGAGTAAATACTTACATGAAAAAATAACCTATTTTAAAAAGTTAAATTGTATAGGGCAGTCAAGCCTAATTTTGGGCACATGTATTCGTTCAACAAGATAAGGGAAGAGAATTTTTATAGGAGATGTATTATAATATCTGACTAAGACAAAACAGGATTTTTCACAGGTTAGAAATTTAACAGTTCACATATGGAAAAATCTAATTAATCTGTGCTGGTTAATAAGGCAATGAGAACTGCTGTTTTTTTTTAAATTGGAAAATTGCTACTTTCACATAAGGTTGATGTTTATGAAATGTGGTTAAAGAACAATAATTGGAAACCGGTTCTGTTAGGTTTTGAATATATTTTCTGTAATAGACATTTTAACAAAAAAATCGGGTGGAGGTGTTATGATAGGGATTAAAGATTATTAGGAGACCTGTGATTATTACATCTTTGATGGTGAATTGTGACAACGAAAACAACCCTGGAACAGATTACAGTTGTTGGAGTGTATAGACCACCAAAGTCAAGTGCTGATGACTTAGAGGAATTCATCCATTTCTTGCATGAAAGATAGGAGGGAAAATCAAAATAGCTGGGCCCTGGGGACTTAAATTTACCAGAAACAGACTGGAATAACATTGATTCTACAACATTAGTAAGGAAATTATTCACAGTCTATGTTCAGGAACAAACAGTTGTTGCAGACTGTAAACAAATCTGCCAGGGAACTAAATGTATTGGATATCTGTATTCCTAAGGAGATGATTGTTTACCGCCTTTGATGAACAGTAGGTTATAGGTTGGTACAAGGCTATCGGCTCTAAGGCCTATGCAAGCCTAGCCATAACAATTCCCTGGATATTTCTTCCCACAATATTTACTTCTCTGGGCCCCTGTCTAGCAGGGCGACTGACATGATCCCCGGGGTGAATTTCCCATCTCCCATCCAATCATCAAGGTTCCTTTTGAAGAGGGCCAATGAGGCGCTCTGCTTGACATGTATGGGAAGTCTATTCCAGAGTATGGGGAGTCTCTGGGTCAGGAACCTATCCCTCCAGCATGTTTTATTCATTGTGATGATAAGGTTTAGATCCCTGGAGCGTGTGTCTCTGAGGGATTGGGATTTCTTTAAGTGGAGCATGTCCAACAGCTCAGGGTTTGACATGGCCTTGTATGTTAAGCAGAGATCACCTCTGAGTAGACGATATGCCACAGAGTATAGCTGGAGTTCTTTTAGA
>NC_056742.1:366713723-366806223 GCF_019279795.1 Protopterus annectens
TGCAGTCAGCACCAACTCTGGGGTGGAGGATTAGTTTGCAGTTGAGATCTTTAGATCTGTTACCCTTAGGGCTTTGGCATTGGACATCTTGGCTCTGACATCAGCCTTGGATCTGAACTAAGTAGTTTCTTGGGTTGAGCCTCCACTAGGACTTTCAGCTCTTGTGGTGAAGGTCCCTGGATCTGTCTCAAGATTTACCTTTGAAGCTTTTGAAAGAGTGCTCTTCAATCTAGACAGCAGACTGCCTTTTTAAGTTCTGATCCATCCTTTCCCCACAGGAGTTCCTAGGATCACAAGTCTGTTCATCTTGTCCCATCAGGGAAGCCAGCTTCCAAAAGCCTCGAGCCAGCCTTCTTTGAGAGGCCCCTGTCAGCTTCTTAATCCTGTCCAGAACATCCCACTGAAACACTGTGTAGGAAGCACAGGTGTAAAGGAGAAGAACTGATTTCCCTCAGGAATCAGTCACAGAAGACACTGACTTCTATGAAGGGGAAGGTTTCCAAGGATTCCCTGCTGAAGATATCATGTTCAGAGAAATTTTTGAACTGCTCATCCAGAGACAGGGTTGGTTCACTGAAGCGCCTTTCCAAGAGGAGTCAGTGTTGCTCAAAGCCTTTGGAGATGGCCTATCTATGTCTTGTGTGGTTCCTTTTGCAGAAGACATGGTTGATCTGATCACTAAGTAGACATGGAAGGAACTGGACATTGCTGAGCTAATCCCTCATACATCAGACAAATTTCTTGTATCCCCCAAGGATCATTCCCACTGTATCAAGGGCCTTGCCATGGAATCTGTGGTGGTGGTGGCGGCAGCTACCAGAAAGGAACTGGAGGAAGAGATTTCCACTGTCCATCCTTCTAACAGGAAGGTCCATGCATTGGGCAGATTTGGGAAGTGAGTCTTTGCTTCAGTGAATTTTGCTGTTAGGGCACTGACTTATTTGGCATATGTCACTCATTTCTATAGAGATTTGAAAAAGGAGCTTTTCAAATCTCTCTCAGGGTTCCTATCTGTAGAGCAAAAGGAAATCTGTTGACTCACAGTTGGCTACCCTCCAGTTCTTATCAGTGTCTCTATACACCTTATTTCCAATGTAACAGAAGGTGTTTTCAGAGCAGCAGGCACTAGCAATCACCAATAGGAGACATGCCTGGATGCTTGTTCGTGATTTTGCAGCGCATTTTAAGGTGTCTTTTATTAACTCACCTTATGATGGATCGACATGCGTCAGTCCAAAATTCAGAGAAACACTTTCCAGAATTGAACAAGACAGTAAGACTCTTTTTGCCATAGGGATCAAGTTTTCTATCCCCTCAATGGATCTTCTCAAGGAATCAGATAGGTGGAAAATTACTTTGGTTCTACAAGTCACAAGAGTCCGTACCCACCATTTCTGGAGATACAGCCAGGGGGGAACTGTAATGGTAGATGTCACCCCTCAGGACAGAGGTGGTCAACAGAGCCAGGGCTTTCGGGTCCTTTCTCTGAGAGATCCTTTCAGCACTCCTGAATGTTTGCTTGACCACCACACTCTGGAGGCAGTCAGGGGTGGGGAGGAGACAGCATGTATCCATGCACCTGAACACTTGGATTTCCATCACTCAAGATATATGGATGCAGAGGATAATACCCAGTGGCTGTCTCATTCCCTTTCTTTCTCCACCCATATCAACAAAGAGACTTCCTGATGTGCCATCCTCTCAAAGTGAAGCAGCCACTTCAAAAATAAGGAAACTTCTAAACAGTTGAGTCATCCAAGAGGTCTCAACAGACCAGAGAAGATCCAGAATTTACTCAAGATTCTTTTAAGTGCCAAAGAAAAATGGGGACCCAAGGACTATTGTGGACCTCGGCCACCTAAACAAATTTGTAAGGCAGGCAAAGTTCAGAATGGTCATGACTGAGTCTGTTCGGCCTTTACTAAGGGAAAATGACTGGATATGCTCAACTGACCTCCAAGAAGCATACTACCACATAAAAATGGACAAACCTTTCAGGGGGTTCCTCAACTTCAGGATGGAAACCATTCATTTCCAACTGAGAGCCTGCTGTTTGGTCTCACCACAACTCCTCAGCGTCTGTCTTGTGCATGGCAGGGATAGCAGCTGTTTTCTGACTACAGGGGTTCTGGGTGGCTCCTTATTTGGATGACTGACTCATTACTACCTCTTCCTGTGATCTACTTTTTCAGGGACTCCTTGCTCCATGCTGAACTCTGGGTGTCACAGTGAATACAGCAAAGTCCAAGCTCCAGCCAGTTAAATTCTTAGAATTCATATGAGCTCTGCTTGACATGAAACTTCAGATTGCCAAGGTTACTTAGACTAGCATTTCAAGCCTTCATAACCAAGCCCTATCTGTATGATCTTGTCAGAAATCACTGGCAAAACTGATATTATGCTTCTCGGGCTTCTTGGCAGTGGCAGTTACCCTAGTCTGCCTGGACAGATACCACATGAAAGTTCTACAGTAGACCTTAACAGTCCAGTGTTCTATCAGGCAACATTTCATGTCCTTCCAGATATCATTAATGATAATCTGCAGATCACACATCCAGTGGTTGTTGGAGTCACCAGCTATATCTCAAGGACATCCTTTTGTTTTTCCTTCCACCCGAGCCATGGTGACCCCAAACACTTGCCACCCGGGGGGCATTTCTTGGGAAAGATGGTCTAAGGTAAGTGGCAGAGGCCAGTCTTCACATCAACATTTTGGAGATGAGAGCAGTCCTCCTAGAACTGCAGGCATTCCAGGACTCTCTCCAATTACTTATATCTATCCAGATAGACAACATGTCAGTAGTTTGGTACATCAAGCAAGCAGGGAGGAAACCCGATCTTATCGCTTGTGTTGAGAGGCCATGAGGGTATGACAATGGACAATGTTTTCACACTGCTTTCTGATAGCAGTGTACTTTCAGGGAAGTACAGTGTTCTAGCGGACAGGTTTAGTAGGCATATCTTTCTCCCTTATGAGTGGTCCCTCAACCCAGCAGTGTCAGTGTGTGTATTCAGCCATTGGGTACAGCCTTCCTGTGACGACTTTGCACAACACCAGATGTAACAATTATTTTTCTCTGATCTGCCAGGAGGGTGAGTCACCAAGGGATGCTGTGATCCACAACTGGCGCTCTAGACTTTTTTATGCCTTCCCTACTGCCCCTCTAATACCCAAATTCCTACAGAAAGCTTTGGGGAGGAAGATTATGATCATCCTTATAGCCCCTATTGGCCTTGTCAAGTGTGGTTTCCCTTCCTCTGACCTCATCTGGTACACCCTCTCTGGGTGCTGGACTCAGCTACAGACGTACTGTCTTGATTGTCTGGGTTGCCTCACCCAGATGTTCAATCCCTCAGGCTTAATTGCAAGACTTCTCCAGCTCCACTGATGGCTAGACAGTTCATGCTTTCATCCCCAGTCATTCAAAATTTGACCTCCTCTCAGGAGCCTTCTACAAAAAGATCTACAAAAGTAAATGGAAACTACTTTTTATTTTGGCCTCCAGTAATAACTTAGATCCTTTTTCAACCCTTCTTTCATTCATTTTGGATTTTCTTGTGTTTGTGTTTCAAAACTGATATATTTACTAGACTATTAAGATACAGTCGGCCGCTATATCCTGTTTTCATATCAGAGAACATTAGATTCCCATTGCATCTCTTAGACTGTCTAAAGCTTTCCTCAGAGGAACCTTTCTCCTTCACCTCCTGCTTAGAGACCCGGTACCCCACTGGGATATTACTATTTGGTTGCAAGCCTTGATGGGTCCTCCCTTTGAGCCTGTGACCAAAATTGAGCTTAAGTTTTTGTTATGGGAAACTCTGTTTTTACTGGCCATTACCTCTGCAAGAAGGATTTATGAGCCCCTTGCCTTATTTTCTAAACCTCCCTACCTAACTTTTTACAGTGACAGGGTTTCCCTGAGAACTAATCCAGTTTTTCTCCCTAAAGTGGCTTCTGAATCATCAGTCAAACAATCTTCCACTGTTATGTCCAGATTTTTCAAATAAGGACAAATGCAGGCTGCATTTGCTGGATATGCATCATCAGCTACACTTTTATTTACATTGCACACAGACTATTACAAAGGCTGATTAGTTATTTGTCTGTTCCTCTTCTGCCTACATGGGAAAGGGGGGTATCCAAGGTAACACTTTCCCATTGGCTTTTTGATTGTTTTTCTCCAGTGTAGAAAGAAAGAATATTGCCATTATTCAAACCTCCAAAGGCCCATTCAGCTAGGTCTGTACCCTCTTCTACAGCCTTCTTTTCCAGAGTACCACTTGATGACATATGTGCTGCAATTATAGTCCAAGGTCCATACATTTATTTCACACTACATATTGGAAATACAGTCAAGATCAATAGCCCCCTTTGGTACAGCTGTGCTCCTGAATATTGTTTAATTTCTGTAAGACTTTTGGGTTTCTACTACCATGACACGAAATAGACCCTGTTCCTAAGTAAAAGTATGATTAAAGTTCATGAAATTAGTATTGCATCTGATGTTATTTTCAATCATTTTTCAATGAATGAGTCTCAGATCTGACTTGGCCACTTTTCTCTAGATTCTTGGATCCAGCTCTCGAGCTGCTTCCTTTACCCATAATGTCTCTAACTACTGCATTACCTCAGATCTCATTTGCCGCTCTAACAATTTGGTCGGGATTGGGTTCTCTCAAGCTCAGGTATAGTTATTTCAGCTTTTATGAGTAAAAAAATAGAATATATATTTTCTCTTTTCCTATATAAATTCTGATATTTAGACCTTCCTCTCTTTACTTGTTTGTTGTTAACTTTTTTATCCTCTTTTACCATTTTTTCACTACCTGTTTTGAGGGTATTCATTTTATCATAGTTGGTATAACCTCCACTATCGTTTACCTTGCTCTCTAAAGTAATTTGATTACCATTGTTGATAAAGTCCTTCTCTGCTTATCTTCTCCTCTCTTTCTTAAACAAAAAATGTATATATAGAACTTATCTATTTCCTTTTATTTGGTATATTGCTGTTATGGGTGAAAAGCATACTGGTTTTAAGAAGTGCACTTCCTGTGGACATAAGATATCCATTTCTGATGCCCACAAGGAGTGCATTTATTGCTTAGGCCCCACTCATCTGGATTCTCCCTGTTAGATCTGTGCTAGGTTTAATTGCAGGGCCATTGGTGACAGGCACAATGAATTAGTACTTAAGGCCCTTCTTCCTGCTTCAGCGTCATCTTCTTCAGCTTCTGCTTCAGGGGCTCAAACCTGCTCAAAAAGTCAATCTGTGTAGCCTAGGGAGCATAGAAAGTGCTCTCGTGCTTGGCCATCCAGAATCTCTGTTGTGTTGGAGCCACTAGGAAACTTCTGAAGCACTTGGATCTGACACCTCCAGATCTGACTATGGAGTCCTCATTTCGGTCAGGAGTCAGTTTCTGCAAGGCTCAGATCTCCCTTTTTGCAAGAGCCTCCAAAAAAAACATATCTGCCTCCCTACACTTACTCCCAAAGTCTTTCTGAAGCAGATGAGGAAGTTTCTCAGAGCCCAGATCCAGATGGGGATGTTACTGTCTCCATCTCTGATTGGATCTGTGAGCCTTCAACCTTCTTCACATCCCATCATCTGTCCTTCTCCAATTTGACCTATGGTTTCAAAGTCCATGGATCTGAACATCCCAAGAGTCAAAGCATCGGATCTGAGGATGCTTTTTCTTCGACTCAGACCGTCACCCAGACCCATTCAGCACTAACCCCCCTTGAGAAGGATGAGTTTCAGAGCTGGAGCATCGGCTTTGGATCCGGGGGGATGACCTTGACTCTAAGACTTTTGGAGCTGTCTCTTCCCCCTCAGAGCCTCGGCAATGGACAACTCAGTTCTGACTCCTACTTCAAAGCAGGGATCTGAGAGGGACCGAGGCTTAACTGAACTGAGTTTCAGCTCCAGTGAGGTTGACTTTGGCTTTTCTTGGTCCCTCTGCCTTCAAGGTGGTGGAGAGGGCTTTTTCCCATCCAAGAGCTATATCAGCTCTCACTTCCTCAGATCTTATCCCCATTCCCCCTTCAAATCCAGTCTCTGAGGCTCATCAGCCTACTCCACAGGATCAGCCAGCCCATAAGAGCTTCCAGGCAGTTCCAGTTTGGGAACTCCCCATTTTTTCCAATACCTCTCCAGAACATCCCACTGAAGAAGTTCCCCAGAAGGGATTATGCAAAAGGAGGCACTTAGATTCCCCTCAGGAATCTTTGGCTGAAGACACTGATTTAAATGAAGTGGTAATGTCCCCAAGGTCACCACCAGAAGATGTCTCCTTCTTAGATATTCTAGAGATCCTACACCAAAAAGGTGTCTGGTCCTCTGTAACCCCTTCCCAGGAGGAATTGGTGTTCTTAGAAGCCTGAGTCTGGCCAGTCTGCATCTTGGGTTGCACCGCAATGGATGAGCTTATTGACCATGTTTTCCCACTGGGCTTGGACAGAGCCAGATAATGTAGAACCTATTCCCAAACATCCAGACAAAATCCTTGGTGCATCAAAGGGAATCCCTGTAGATGCCACGGTTGTGGCAGCAGCCACCAAAAAGGAGCTGGCTGAACAGGGCTCCACTGTCCGACCTCCTAACGGAGAATCTATGGCATTGGACTGAAATGGAAAGTGTGTCTACTCTTCAGCGACCTTGCCTTACAGTCACTTAATTATTTGGCACACTTTACTTGATTACAGAGGGACTTGATTAAAGAAATTTCTAAGTCTATTCCTGGGTCCATGTCAGCAGAGGAATGGAAGGCTTATTCCTCACAGCTAGCCACCCTACAATCTATATCAAATGCGTCCATGAGGCTAATCTCTCATACAACTGAAGATACGTCATGGGCAGCAGGCTCAGGCATAGCCACCAGGAGACATGCTTGGATGTGACTGTGTGATTTTGTGGAGCCTTTTAAATCTTCATTCTTCAATCTCTTTGATGAATATTCCCTGTTTGGGCCCACCATTAAAGACACACTTTCCCACACTGAGCAAGATGCAAAGACCTTGTATGTTGTTGAAATCTGTTTTTGTACCCTGTGAGACCTTTTTCCAGGAATAAACGCAGTGGTAAGAAGATGTGGTTCCGGAAGTCTCAAGGACCTTTTAAAGACTCGTCTGGGGAATTTTCTCCCAGAGACAGAAGGGGAAATAACAATGGAAGATGCCATCCACATGGCTAAGGGGGTTCACAAAATCAGGGGTTCTGAATTTCCTTCTCGGATAGACCCTTTCAGCATTTCTGAAAGGTTGCCTGACTTTTCTCTGTAGGCAGTCGGGAGATGCTTGCCTTTGCACCCAGATGCCTGGACGGCCACCACAAGAGATTCTTGTGTGCAAACGATCATAAAAGATCATATCCAGAGGATGTTTATAAATTCATTCACAAAAAAGAAAACATCTTCCTGATGTTCCATCCAGTCGACAGGAGTTAGCCACTTTAGAAGTTCAAAAGCTGCTAGACAAAAGTGTCATCCAAGAGGTCTTACCATACCAAAGAGGATCCAGAATTTACTCAAGGTTCATTTTGGTGCCAAAGAAAAGAAGGTACCCGAGACCTATTTTGGATTTCATTTATCTAAATCCGTTTGGAAAGAACTCTAAGTTCCTGATGGTCGCATTTCAGTACATTCGACCTCTTCTGAAGAAGGATGACTCAATGTGCTCCATAGATCTTCAAGACATGTACTATCACAACAAAATGAACAGGTGCTCTTGAAGATACTTGCGCTTTCAGTTGGGAGACTGTCATTACCAGTTCATGGCCCTACCCTTTGGTCTCATCACAGCCTCCAGAGTGTTAACAAAATTCATGGCAGTGGTAGCAATTCATCTCAGACTGCATGGATTCAGAGTCTTTCCTTATCTAGACAACTGGCTTCTCATGGCACCAACCAAGCATTTCCTAGAAAACGCCAGCAATTACTCCAGTTGTCAGCTTCTGGAGATGACAGTCAATCTTCCCAAGTCCCATCTTCAACCAGTTCAAGTCGTGGAGTTTATAGTGCTCACCTAGACACAGTCAGTCAGTTCATTCTTTTACCACAAAGCAGAATTTATACCTTGAGATGGATCCCTATCAGATGATCGAAATTCAGAAAATTCAAAAATGATATTGTCGGGACCATATGACTTGAATTTTCTGAAATTTGAACATTAAAAAAATCAAAACGTTTCTTTTTTTATATTTTTGCAGGGGGCAAGCCCTCCTGCACCCCCACCCCCCTGCAAATTAAATATACCAACTCCAAGATCACATTACAGTGAGGAAAAGGGTACATTTCCCAATCCACACTCTACCGCAATCTCCATTCAAAATGTTAGAAGTTTCAAAACTTTGATCATATGAATTCTGAAGTTTTGAAACTTCGATCATCTGATAGGGATCCCTTCAGATTGCATGTCAGACAAATTCTCTCTTACCCCTCTCCTCTAGCAAAATTGGTTCTTCAAGCTTTAGGTTCAATGGCTACAGCAATCACTTTGATATCTACTGCTCGTCTTCACATGTGAATTCTCCAATGGATTGTAGCAGTACAATGGTCCATTTTTCAACAACCTTTGAAACATCCTATAAAACTATCACAAGTCTGTAGAGACTCTCTACTCTGTTGGATTTAGTCCAACAAATTATGTCAGGGACGTCCCTTTATCCTTCTTTCCCCAAAGGCCACATTGACCATGGACACTTCCCAGTTGGGGTGGTGGACATTTCCTGGGTTGGACTGCTCAAGGCCTGTGGTCCCCAGAAGAGAACAAATTGCATGTAAATGTTTTAGAGATGAGAGCAGTCCTCTTAGCATTGCAGGCCTTTCAGAACTCTCTTCCTCTAGGGAAAATTGCTATCCAAACAGACAATATGTCAGTGGTATGATACATCAACAAACAAGGAGAAACCAGATCATACCTCCCATTGCCAAGAAGCAGTGAGAGTCTGGCAGTGGGTGATCTCCTCATACCTCATCCTTGTAGCAATGCACATATCAGGGAAATCCAGCATTCAAGCCATCAAGCTCAGCAGGACTATCCTGAGTGTTCTCTCAACCATGCAGTGGGGGAAATAATCTTTCACCAGTGGGGTCAGCCTTTCTGCATTCTGTTTGCCTCTTCCATCAACAACAAGTGCAGCAGGTTCTTTGCCATAATTTCTCCTCAGGGGTAGTCACCAAGAGATGCTGTAGTCCACGCTTGGCCCTCCAGTCTCCGTTTTGCTTATCCTCCCCTACCTCAAATCCCCAAATTTCTTCAGAAAGAACTCTGGTTGAAGCGCAAGGTAATCCTCATTGTCCCCCTTTGGCCTCATTAAGTTTGGTTCCCCTTTCCATGGTTTCACCCTTGGATGCTGGACTCCATTCCAGATCTACTATTGCATCCATCAGGAATGATTCACCCAGACATTCCAGGCCTCAGATTGACTGCATGGTTTCTCCAGTTCCAATGATGGCTAGACAGTCCAGGCTTTCCTCTCCTGTTTGCCAGATCTTACTTTCATTCCTGAAACCTTCTACGAGGAACATTTATAAGAGTAAATGGAAGAGTTTTTCTTTTGGACACGAGAAAGAGTTGGATCCCCCCTCACTGCTTCAATTCCTGCTGTTTTAGATTTCTTGCTTCAATATTTTCAGGGTGGTGCTAGTTTCTCCACCATCAAAGTCCAGCTAGCGGCCATCTCTAACTACCACATAGAAGATTATGCTTCCCCTCTAGCTTCATCCAAGTTACGTAAAGTATTTCTTAAAGGTACCTTTCCATTTAGACCTAAGATAACGGATCCTGCTCCACCTTGGGATTTTACTATTGTATTGCATATCTTGGTATAGTCTCCCTTTGAGCCCTCGACTAAGTCAGATCTCAGATTCCTTTCTTGGAAAACAGTCTTTCTTGTAACTATTCCTTCTGTGAGGTGAGTTTCTGAACTCCAAGCACTCTCTTCAAAACCGCTTTATTTAATTTTCTATAAAGACAGTTACCTTATGTACTAATGCCCTCCTTTCTACCCAAAATTGCCTCTGAAAAAAACATCAATCAAGTTATCAGTTTGACAGTCTTCTTTCCAAATTTTAACAAAGGAAAATGCATGCTTCATCTTTTAGACATACACAGGCAGTTTCATTTTTATCTTCATGGAATGAAGGAGTTCAGAAAAACTGACCAACTTTTTGTTTCCTTTACCAGTAACAAATTGGGAAAAGCAGTGTCCAAAGTTACCTTAGCCAAATGCATAACAGACATTTGTTATGTTACTCTTTAAAAGGTTTATTCTTGCCAAGGCCTCCAAAACTGCATTCAGCTAGATCTGTGGCAACATCATCTGCTTTCTGAGCCAGAACTTCCATTGATGATATTTGTGCAGCTGCCACTTGGTCTAATGCTCATACCTTTATTGTTCATTACAAGTCAGATATCATCTCCAGAAACAGGGCTGCATTTGGTTTTGTGTTTCTCTGGAACATTCTTCCAAGAGGGACACCCAAGGTTATTGTAGCTGGGGACTCTGTCCCAGTAGTTGAGGAATGAATGAAAATGACATCAGATATAAAAGTTATGTACTCACCATAAGTATGCATCTGTGTTGTCCATTTTCATTCTTCAGCTTCCTTCTCCACTTCCCCCATCCATACGTTTGTATTAGGAACCATAGTTTCAGTTTGAGCCCCTATTCTGTACCCATACTGTTTTCTTTCTTACTATAATTTATATTTTAGATTGGTATATAGTAACAGCACACTCGATCTGAGGGAATGTAGTCATTAGGGACATTATGGGTAAAGGGAGGAGCTCAAGAGTTGGATCCAAGAATCTAGAGAAAAGCAGCCGAGTCGGATCCGAGGTCAGATCTGAGACCCATTCATTGAGGAAGACTGAAAATGGACAACACAGATGCATAGTTATGGTGAGGACATAACTTTTATTTCAATCTTAAATGTTAACAAAAAATGTTCTTTGCAGCACTCGCAATGTGCCCAGAATTGACTCCTGCAGTTCATACAGATTTACATGTATTGGTAGCATATCTAAATTATTGTTGTTGTGTCTTTCGGCTTTTCCCGGTTAGGGGGTCGCCACAGCGGAACTCAGTCAGCTAATGATTGGCAGTAGATTTTTACGTGCAGAGTTGCCAGCTCTGACGCACAACCTTCAACGAAGGTACGCCCATTCACTCATGTCTCTACACAGAAGACGCTCTAGCTGAGAATCGAACAGGACAAGGTCTTACGGTGAGGCAACAATGCTACTGCAGCACCAGCATATCTAAATAAGATTGTAAATTCTTTTTTATTAGACCCATTGCTGCTACTACTATTGAAACTGTGTAGATATCCTTCCACATTACCCTCATTTAGGCCTGCAAATCCTGGTATTTTATGACTTTGTCTCTCTGTACACAAGACACTGTAATCACTAGGTGTAAAAATTTCATTGATAAATGCTGCCTTTCATGAGACTTCCCAAGTGTGGCAGTAGCTGGAGACTCTATCCCATCCTTTGAGGAATGGATAGAAGCAAAAACATCAGACATGAATGTTATGTACTCATCATTACGATAGATCTGTGTTGCCTGCTTCCATCCTTCCTCAGCTTCCTGCCCTCCTTTCCCCCATCCTTGGTATGTCCCTGATTACTTTTTATTCGCTCCTGGAGTATTCTGACTAACCTAACCTTAGTTACCATAGGGTGTGTTTCAAGCCTACACATAACAGCTGTTTTTTTCCCTCCGCTCTGTTGCAAATTTTCTTAAGTCTCCCAACATCTTTGGGGGGGTGGCTTATTTTTTCTAGTGCTACAGGGAAAACTTGATCTGAGGTAGCTTGCTCTTCACAATAGGATTATGAGTAAGGAAAGGAGCCTGAGCACCAGATCCAAAACTTGAAAGTGGCCAAAGTCTGATCCAACTTGGATCTGAAGACCCATCCTTTGAGAAAGGATGGAAGCAGACAACACAGATCTCTTGTTATGGTGAGTACATAACATTCGATCTAATGTTGTCGGTCTTCACATAATCCTTGACTATGGGCTGGGTTCTGAGCCTCAGAACTGACTCAGCTGTTTAATTCAGCTCACACCTTCCAAACTCTTCAGGTAGGCTTTACCCATAATGCTCCTCTCAAAATTACCTTAGATCTCATTTGCTGCTTCATGTGTCAGACATGTACAACCACTCTCGAGCTTTGGCTTATAGTTAAAGTAAGTTTTTTCCTTAAAAATATCCTTTTTTCTCTTTCATAAGTCTCCCTTTTATTTCTAGTGTCTTTTTTTCTCTACCCACTTCTCTTGTTATCTTAAATAGCGTGTGTATATGTCTCTCTCACTCTACTACACTGCCGTTGGTAGTTCTTTCCTCAGTACCATTATTGGTACTTCTTTATACCTATTCAGGTATTCTCTCATACCATTGTTGGTATTTCCTTTCCATTTCCCCTGTTTAAAAAAAATAAATAAATCTTTCTCTGGTCCTTTTCTGGTGAGTGTGTATATTTTTCATTATGGCTAATAAGTTGGAATCCCCAGCCAAGTCATCTAGGGGCACCTCGGGGTTTAAAATGTGCCAGAAATGTGAGAGGAAAATGCCCAATTTGGACGGGCATGTGTGTTGTGTTTATTGCCTAGGAAAGTTCACCTGCAGGAGAACTGTTCAATTTGCCATGTTTTTTTTTCTGCTAGGGCAATCACCAAACGGAAAAACAAACTTATTCTTAAAGATGACTTTGAAGAGGCCATTTCTGGGTCCAAAATGGAAGCCAGTTCTTCATCATCATCCTCCTCTTCTTCTAAGAAGTGACCTTCCTCAGTTCCTAGCACTTCAGAACCACCTAAAATGGTTTCTAAGCAGCCTTCGGTGTCGAGGAGTTCCAGGGCACCGAATGGCAAAAAAGATTTGGCACCTACCAAGGCGTCAGAGTCGACTTCAACTGCCTGGGCACCAAAAGAGTCATCAGTACCAGAGCAGTCGGAGATTATTTTTGTTCCAAGATCCAGATATTCTCCTTCCATTGACCACCAAGACCCTTTGTCGATCCGAACCCCTGGGTCTCCTTCGACTGCTTCAGTTCGATCCTCTAAGAGTCTCTCTGAATTGGACATCATGAGACTGGTGGATCACCTCCTAACAGTGAGGGGATTGTCTTCAGTTCCTAGCCAAACTGGCACCAGGACTGGAAGTATTATGACACCATCTGTTATTCCTCCTCCAACTCCTACTGAGTCATTGGAGCCCATGGTTCTGACAATCCCAGCTTTAACTGTCTCAGTTCTGTATCAGCTTCTTCTCCGTAACTGAGGGTTGCCTTGAGGGCCTCTAGGCTTTCAGCATCGGAGACCTCCCAGGTTTGAGACTCCCCTGGCTGGTTCCAAGGTGCATGGATTGACTTCATTAATTTCAGAGCCTTTCATGAGTCTTAGTGCTTCGGCTTTTGTTAGATCAACCCAGGCTTTGGTTTCAGGGTCGCCTCCTTGGTGCAGGTTGGGACCTTGGTTCCGAAGGAATCTAATTTGGTTCCAGGCTCCCATCCTTCTACAGGGGGCTGGCTTTCTGAATCATGGAGAAGACTTTGTCTATTGGGGATTCACAGTCTCTGCCATCCCTGTCGGCCCAGACTTCTACATCTCCTTGACCTGAGCTTCCCTAATATCAGTCTCTACCCTGGGGCAGAGGGCACAAGAGCCCCAAGAAAGACCCTCTTTGGTGGTTTCCTCTTCAGACACTTCCCCGGAACATCCCCCCGAGAAAGTACCTGTGAAGAAAAAGTGCAAGAGGAAGCAATTAGACTCCTCAGTGGAGTCCTTCACCAAAGATACTGACTTTAATGAAGGGGAAGGTTCCTCCAGGTCGCCCCCTGATGATGTTTCCTTTGGGGACATCCTAGAGATCCTGAAGCAGAATGGTGGCTGGTCGTCCCTCCAACCTTCTTCGGAGTTGGTATACCTGTAGGCTTTTCATGCCCAACCTTCTACCACTTAGATCTCTCCGTCCACTGACGAGCTTATTAAACTGATCACTCAGCAGGTATGGAAGATGCATGAAACCATCGAACCGATCCCCAAGAGACCTGACTGGATCCTTTCCACCCTCAAAGAACAACAACATTGGTCTAAAAGTATACCTATGGATGCCACAGTGATAGCAGCAGCCACTAAGAAGGAACTCACTGAGGAAAGTCCAACTATCCATCCTCCTACAAGGAGTCTAGGACTATGGATAGGTTTATGCTTCATCGACCTTTGCTGTCTGGTCCTTGAACTACATGGTGCACTTTACAAGGTTAGAGGGATCCTAGTCAAAGAACTGTCAGATACACTCTCAGGAGCAGTAGCTGAAGGGGTACAGGACAAAGTTGCTTCTCAGCTCACCACCCTTGAAGCAATTTCTACCTCATTCATGAGGCTGATTCCCCACGTGGCTGAAAGGGCGACAAGAGTGGCAGATTCAGGCATGGCCATTAGAAGGCACTCCTGAATTTGCTTGTGTGACTTTGTGGAGCCATTTAAAGTGTCATTCGCCAACTCTCCATTTGACGGATCATCTCTCTTTGGTCTTAAAGGGACAGTCCCAGAGAGTTTTTGTTTTGATTCAGCCTTTGTTTACATTTCAGGTTTGCCTTTCTGAGCATGCTTACCTTTGGCTGAGGCAGGTGCGGGAAGAGTGTCTGAAGGAAGTTTCAAAGGTGTTAGCCAAATTCCATCTCAAATTGCAGTTATACTGACAACAGCTCTCCCTGTGAGCCATTCATTAGTTTAATCTGTGCATTTTATCCATTGAGAAAAGTAGCCTTTCAGGAATTGTATGACCTGACTGCTGCTGCTACTTTAGAAAGCCCATCACTAATGCAAGGCTTTTAAAACATTAATAAACAAAAGAGTTTTTTTTTGTTTCTTTCATTTCATATTTTATTCTGTGCTGATTGTGAATTCTGGCCATCTACAGCAATTTTATGACATGACATTCTACCTATAGAAAGCATCTGAGTTAGGTAAACAGTAGTAGAAGCCATATTTCTCTTTCTTTCATGTTTTACTTTATTCTGAATTTTGAATATTAGCCTGGCATACTGACTTTCTGATCTGCTAGTAACTCCATAGAAAGCAAGTGTTTGACAGAAGGTTAGAGCATTAGTAGACACACTCTTCTGTTCCTTTTTCAGCTTCTAGTTTGATATGTGCTGATTTCTGAATACTACTAGACAAATGCACTATTTTTTATGAGCAAGCTGTTGTATATCTATGGAAGCATGAGTGATGCAAAATTTAAAAATTAGTATACACTGAAGTCCCTTTTCCTGGCCCAGCTTTCTTTCTTTTAAATATGAGCCAGAAGCTGGGGGCATAGTTCCCTAATCCAATGTAAGTCAGAGAGGAACACAAAGAATAGTTTATTCTGGGAACTGAAACAAGACTGGAACTGTGGATTTACAGGATATTTTAAATTAAAATTACACTGTGAGTGGGAATGAAAGTGACATGTCAAACTGTGTGTGACTTCTGTCAGCCTAACTCAGACCCTAATTTTAAATACTGGGATTGTCCCTTTAAGGTAAAAGACACTCTGACCAGATGTGAGAAAGGTGGGAAGACTCTTTCTGCTGTAGGCGTATGTTTCTCCACTCCTCAATGGCCTAACATTAGGAACCAGAGAAGTGGGAGACTGTGATTTAAATAATTCCAAGGGCCTTTCCATGACTCACGTGGCAAAGACTTTCCCTAGGGCATAGGAGGAAGTAATGGAAGATGCTGCCCTAGAGGCAGAAGTGGCCCGCAGAACCAGAGGTCCAGAGATTCCTTATCTGGTACTTCCTACCAGCACTCCTGAATGGAGGCCAAATTGTCTTTGTCTGGAGGCAGTCGGGGGACGATTCTCCCTGCATCAACCTGCCTAATTGATAACTTCAGACAAATGGGTGCAGGGAATCATATTCAGAGGTTACAATAGCCCACTTTCTATAAGTCCAAAACCCCAAAAAAGACTCCCAGATGTTCCACCCAATCACAGGGAAACAGCAGTTGTGGAAATTCAAACACTGCTCGACAAAAGAGTCATCCAAAAAGTCCCACCAGACCAAATAGGATCTGGGTTTTACACAAGGTTCTTTTTAGTGCTTAAAAAAAATGGGACTGGAGAACCATTTTGGATCTCAGTTCAACGAGGCAGTGCAGCAAACCAAATATCAGATGGTCTTGGTACAGTCCATACTTCCATTTATGGAAAAGGAAGATTGGATGTGCTCTACAGACCTCCAGGATGTGTATTACTACAGAAAAATGGACAAATGCTTCAGGAGGTTCCTGTGCTTCTGGCTGGGAGCCAGTCGTTTCCAATTCAGAGCACTGCCCTTTGGACTCACCAAATGCACGGCAGTGGTAGCAGCACATCTCAGACTGCAAGGATTTTGAGTTTTTCCTTACCTCGATGACTGGCTCCTCACCACTACCACGAAGCATCAGATAGAATGGGCAAGAGATTACACTCTGCATCTCTAGGCATTACAGTAAATTATGGAAAATCACATTTGCAACCCTCGCAACAACTAGAATTCATAGGAGCCCTGTTGGACATAGTTGTAAGAATTGCTTCACTTCCACTGAAAAGGCTACAAAGGATCAGATCTCAGGACAGCCAGATTATCCAGAGCAAAAGTATTCCAGCCAGATTAATCCTACAAGCATTAGGCTCGATGGCAGCCTCAATCGCTCTTGTTCCCTTAGCAGGATATCACATGCGAATCTTACAATGGTTACTAGCCTCCCAGTGGTCTCTGATAGATCAGCCAGTGCCTCACCCAATCCTGATTACCAGTTGCTGCAAACAGGATCTTTCATGGTGGCTCCACTCCAATGAGATTCTTTTGGGCCGACCATTCATCCTTCCACAACCCCAAGCCGTAGTGACCATGGATGCTTCCCAGATAGAATGGGGGTCATTATTTGGGAAAGACAGTCCAAGGCACATGGTCCCAACTGGAGGCCAACTTGCACATCAATATTCTAGAGATGAGGGCAGTGCTGTTAGTGTTGCAAGCATTTCGGAATGGCCTTCCTCTAGGAACAGTAGCAACTCAGACGGACATGTCGATAGTCTGGTATATCATCAAACAGGGGGGAACCAAATCTTGCCCATTGTGTTGAGAAGCCCTCAGAGTTTGGCAATGGGTTATTTCATCCAACCACTTTCTCACAGCAATGCACATTCCTAAGACCTCCAGCGTGATAGTGGACAAACTGAACAGAACCATTCTCATGCCTCGAGTGGTCTCTCAATCCTGTGGTGGCGAAGGAGATTTTTCATCACTGGGTTCAACCTAGCTGCAATCTTTTTGCATCCCCTCTAAACGACAAGTGCACCAGATACTTTGCCCTAATCCCCCCTATGGGGGAGTCACCCAGAGATGCTGTTTTCCATGATTGGCCCCCCTGGTCTTCTCTCTGTCTTTTCCCCAACTCCTTTGATATCCCAGTGTCTAAAGGAAGCCAAGAGGTCAGAGAATTCAATAATCCTCATTGCCCCCTTTTGGACTCGATAAGTTTGGTTTCCCTTCCTTTGGCCTCATCTTCTTTGGAAACCATGGATACTGGACCCAGCTCCAGATCTGCTGTCTCATCCGGAGGACATGGTTCATCCGAACCTCCATCTCATGCTCACAGCGTGGCTTCTCCAATTCCCATGATTGCCATGCATCCTTAACTTTCTGCTCCTGTCCATCAAATCACTGTGGCCCATCACAAACCTTCAACTAGGAAACTGTATCAAAGTAAATGGGAAACATTTGCAACTTGGGCCCTTAGAAATTAACTTGATCCTTATTTGACCCCTGTTCATAAAGTTTTAGATTTTTTAGCTAATCTTTATCATCCTGGGTCCTCTTCCTCAGTGGCTGAAGTCCATTTAGTGATGATCTCGAACTTCCATATGGGGTTTGATAGACCATCCCTTATGTCACGCAAAGTTTGTAAAGCCTTTTTAAAGAGGGTCCTAATGTTAAGACCTCCATTTAAATAACCCATTCCTCCTTGGGATCTAACACTTGTTCTTCTTTGTATCCTTTTGAACCTTCAGCTACTTGTGACAAAGTTTTTCTCTTGGAAATCTTTATTTTTAGTGGCTATTACATCTGCCAGAAGAGTATCTGGACTTCAGGCCTAGTCCTGTAAACCACCCTACATAATATTTTCACAAAGACAGGGTCTCCCTTAGGACTAATCCATCCTTTTTACCAAAGGTAGTCTCAGAATTTAATTGTAATCAGACACTGGTCTTTTTCCCTAATTTTTCTAATAAAGAAGAGTATTCCCTTCATTCACTAGACGTCCACAGACAACTACATATTTATCTCCACAGAGCAAAATATTTCAGAAAATCTGACCAACTATTTGTTGTTTTTTCCTCACATTCTTTAGGCAACCCAGTTTCCAAGGTTACTTTGATGAAATGGCTCAGATTGTATCACATTTATCTGTCAATCAAAAGGGCTCAGCCTTTCACATCCGATAAAAGCCCACTCAACTACAATGGTGGCAACTTATGCAGTTTTTCATGCCAGAACTTCTTTAGATGACATTTGTGCAGCAGCCACTTGGTCTTCTCCTCATACTTTTATCACTCATTACAAATTGGATCAGGTCTCTAGGAGATGAACATTATTCGGTTCGATGGTGCTCAGGAATATTCTTCCCTGAGACCTCCCAAGATTCAGGTAGCGAGGGACTCTGTCCCACAGTCAAGGATTAGTGAAGATCAACAACATAGATGGAATGTTATGGTAAGACGTAACTTCTTTTTTAATAGGATCATAGGAGATTATTAGGCTATTGACCTGGAGGTCATTGTAAGCTTAGCCGTTTTCACCCAATGTAATACCGTAGAGGTAGTCAATACCCAAGGTTGAATTTAGTGATGACTGCCCATATCTGAGGGTTGTGGGGTTGAGGGTTAAGATTTTATGGTGACCCATCCCTACATCCAGGTTCCTCTTGAACAGTGTCATAGAGGTGCTCTGTTTCACGTGAATTGGTAGTCTGTTCCAAAGACATGGCAGTCGCTGGGAGATAAATTTGTCCCTCCAGCTTGCCCTATTTAAGTTGCAGGCCATATTTAAGTCCCTGGAATGGGTAACCCTAGACCCATTTGATTTATGGATATGCAGTAAGTTCATTAGGTTTGGGTCTTGGGTTGCTCTGTAGACCATGCATAAGTCTCTCCTAAGAAGTCTATATGATATGGAGTATAGTGACAGGGATTTTAGTCTGTCCATGTAAGGCCCATACTGGAGGCCCTTGATCTTCTTTGTTAGAAACCTCTGAGGTCTCTCTAATTGGTGTAGATGCATAGCACAGTACATACCGAATGGGGCATTATACTCAATTATGGGCCGGATAAGTGCCTAGTACAGGGGGGTTATAACTTCGTTTGTTCTCGAGGTGAAGACTTTACTAATCAAGTAAGCTACATGGAAAGCTTTCCTTACAGTGGCAGACACATGGTGGTTAAAGTTAAGGTGGCGGTCATCCTGTGATCCCAGGTCACTTGTTATTGATTTGATAGTGTGAAGGGACATTGTTTGTGCCGAAGGGAATGATGATGCATTTCTTTGCTTTCAGTTTGAGACTGTGACTAATACACCAGTTGTTGGTCTGTGTGAGACCATCCTGGAGTATACTGACATCATTTGGAGATTCAATGATTGCACCTAGTTTGCAGTCGTCTGCAAACGTGGTCAGCCATAACCCTTTAGTTTTGACCTGAACTTCTGAGAACTATATACCAAACAGTAGGGGGCTCAGCACTGACCCCTGTGGCACCCCACTGGTAACAGGTCTGCTAGCTGATGTGGATTCACCCACTTTGATAGTGTGTGTCCAGTTTGTGAGCCAGCTGGCAACCCATCTTGCAATGAAGGGATTTACATTCAGTTTTCTAAATTTATCAGTAATGCCTGCATGTGAGATTGTGATGAAAGCCTTTGCCAAGTCGAGGTATGCTGTGTGCACAGATTTGCCCTCATTGATGACCTTGGTTACACATCCACCAGATTTAACAGGCATGATTTGCCCTTCATGAATCTGAATTCGGCAAGGTCCAGGGTTTGGAGGACATTTAAGTCTTTATTTATGAGGTCCATAATGATATATTCCATGGCTTTACACATGAGGCTGTTCAGGCTAAAAGGTCTGTAATTACCCGGGTCTTTTGCTAGACCACCTTTGTGATGGAGAATAACTGTACCTGTTCTCTATTCCACAGGAACAAAGCCTGTGGTTAAGCTATGATCGAAAAGGGTACATAGTGGTGATGCTAGTTCATGTCTTAGCCGGTTTAGAAGACAGCCTTAGATGTCATCTGGTCCCATAGAGGTCATGTTCTTTGCCTTGGCAGGGCTTCGAGGACCTGCTCTTCAGGTATGTAAGGTGAGGGAGGAGTTTGAGGGAGGGTTTGTTGTAAGTTAGGAGGTGATAAGGGAGTGAAATCTTCGCCAAACCTATCCTCTAGCAGGTTCACTATCTCTGTGGGGTCAGTGTGTGTCTGATACCATTGGCCACCAGTTCTGCACATGCTTGGGTCCTACCCTTTAGGTTATGTACATAGCTATAAAAGGCCTTATGGTTATCCTAGGCAATACTTGCTAGGTTTCTCTCAAAGGAGCTCTTGGAGAATTTGACAAGTTGTCTTATATGCCTGTTAAGGGTGAGGATGGTGGTTTTCCATTGCTGGGTCCTTGTCTTTGTTTTCTTGGACAGAAATGTTTTGCATTTATTATAGAGTTTGTTAATGCTGGAAGTCCACCATGGCAGCTTGATTTTAGTTTGGGCTCTGGCTTTGATTCTGTCTGGTACAGCCAAGTTTATACACTTATGCAATTGATTGTACATGGCCTTAGTTACCACTTTCAGATGGGGTGGGGCTTGGAATGCATTTATACCTTCACCTAGGAGGGTATAGTTTACCTTGGGGAAGTTTTTAGTCCGATTTCACTCTTTGTGAGTTCTGGTGTTAGTGTCAGTTCGAAGGTGACTGATTTATGGTCAGTTTTAACTAATGAAGGTCCAACAGTTGCAGCAGTTCACCTGTTTGACATGTTGGTGAGGACCAAATCCAGAATGTTTGTTCCTCTTGTCAGGGTATGGACAATTTGCTCCAGAGCATTTGTATTCACAAAGTCAAGGAACTTTTGTGATAGTGAGTTTGGGCTAGAGTAAGTTTCCCAGTTGATGGTGAGATAATTGAAATCCCCCATAATCAATGTGTTTAGTAAAATTTGGATTGTCTTCAGTTTGGTTAAGTAGGCTTCATGGGTGCTGTGACCCATGGAGGGGGATCTATAATTGGCTAGGACTTGAATGGGGGTCTTACCAACTGTAAACTGGACCTGGAGTAACTCCATAGAGTTGTCCAGTCTAACTAGACGTGAGGTGAATATCTCTAATATAGACTGAAACACCACTTCCTTTGGTTTGCATACATTCCTTTTGCAGTCTAAAGGTGTGAAAGGCATTGTAGCGTTGCAGGGCCGGGGTACTCTCTGAGGCCTTAAACCAGGTTTCTGTGACTGCATAGACATCTACACCTTCTAGTGATAAAAGTGCATCCAGGGAGTGCAGTTTTTGGTTTACGGTCCTAGCATTTAGCAGCATGACACTTGTTTTGTTCTGATTGGTTCATTTCACATCAGTAATGTTGTTTGTGAGATCTTGCCTAAAAAAAGTCAGTATGGGGAAAGCAAGAGCAGTTGCTAGCAGCCAAAAGCCTAGGGATGCCAGGTGCAAGCCATCTCTGGCAAAGCAGCAAGGTTTGTCGACCATGGCTTCCCAGACAGACAGGTACAGGATCCCCTTGGAATGACACCAAAAACTAAGTTGATTATTGAAAGCAATCATTTTTTGTTTATACTGTGGCATCATTCCTGGTGGGGGTAGTATGCTGCTCAAGGCTAGGGACATACCTGCCTGGGGCACATACTTGGAGAGCTGAACCATGTCTCGCTTCATGTAGTCCAGTGAGGTACATCTCAGGTCATTCCCACCAACATGAACTATGACAGAGTCATAACCATACTTGTTGCTGAGAAAGATGAGTGCATATGTGATTTGGTGAATCCTGGCACTGGACAGCTGACTGTGACTTACTCCTTGTCCATCCTGGTCAGTGGGACATCTGTGTCTCTCACTATTGAGTCTCCAATGACAAGAAAACTTGTGTCTTGAGTGTTGCACTTTACGGGCTTGGTGGGTGAGACACTGGTGTTTCTATGTGTCAGGGATGCTGTGGAGATTGTGTTAGCTGTTGCACATTTGTGTTTTGATAAGTTTTTTGAGAGAACCTCCGCGTATGTGGACTTGTGTGTTTGATGCATATTATGTGCATGAGTAGTGATAATATGTGAATATGTGGCGGTGGGTGATATAGAACATGGATTCTAGATTTTTGGTGTAAATACATATCTTGCACTCTGTACTAGACTGTGTGATTTAGTAGTGGGTTGTCTGTGTACATGATGCAATTGCTACAATGCCTCAACAGACCCAAGGGTAGTCCAACTGTCCATAATACTAGGTTGAGGATTGTTGTCACTAGGGGTGGCTTTTCAGAAGCCATCATGGAGGAGCTCAGCAAATGGATATTTCTGCATAGGTTTTAAGGGAAAATCTGTTGAATTTAACTGTCCAGCTTTGGCACACAATTGCGCAGCAGTGCGAGGTGCTGCATGAGTTATAAATAAGCAGAAACCTGTTCAGACACAGGGCCTAAATATTATAAGGTAAAACTTGAAAAAAACTCTTAACAGAATTTAAAAGGATAAATGAGGATCCTTATTCCAAGCCCAAGACTGACCTCCCATTACCATTCAGGTGCCAGTCAAACACAATTCTCTCACAAAAATGCAGCTAGGCCACTTCCAATCCAAGATAGCCTGGAAAACGTGCTCAGAACAAACAAACCGCTGCAAACAGTTCCAGAAGCAGCAGCATACCTCTCAACCTGGAAACATCAAAAATTTGGACAAGGCCCATGAAAAATAGGTACAAATCTGTATGCTGATTAAAATTTACATACATAATTACACAACCCCGCCCACTCCAATGGAATTGTGGTATACCAACTTTCAAACGCAAACTGAAGAACAGAGTCAAAATATAGCACTAGAGTCCCCATGCAGCCATTCCAATGTCATATTACCTGGCTATTTCACACCATTTACCATAAACACTAATGTGTGCATACTGCTTTACTTCTACAATGATTATTTGGATTTAATTTTTTTTTACATTTTATAGCACAAAGCACAAACACTAATAGATATCTGTTAGACAAGGCAATAATGTCTCACAATGAAAATAGACATGGCATTAAAACGTATCTGCCCTTGAAACTCAAATTTATTGAAACAGCATTGAAACCCACACCACATCCAAAGAAAATGCATCTGGCCAGTGGTGGATAAAGATTACCTTTGGGCTGTTTTCAAATCAGAGGCCCCTTGCACACAAAACAAGAAACATACATGCGTTCTTTGATACACCTTCCTGACTTAGCACACTTGTTAGACTTAAGTTAGAGCACATTTTAAATTTATTGTTGAAACATTTTTCCAGTAGGCAATGAAACAAAAATGCATGAACCAATAATGACAAAACTGCCCAGTTAAGAACATTTCCATCATAAAAGTCTACTTCCACACACAATTGCATTTCAAATTTATTGTTTGAACATTTTTTCCAGTAGGCAATGAGCAATGAAGCAAAATGCATGCACTAATAATGACAAAATTGCCCTATTCAGAACATTTCCATGATAACAGTCTACTTCCACACACAATTGCATTTTAAATGTATTGTTTGAACATTTTTCCAGTAGGCAATGAAGCAAAATACATGCACCAATAATGACCAAACTGTCCTATTCAGAACATTTCCATGATAACAGTCTACTTCTACACACAATATATATATATATATATATATATATATATATATATATATATATATATATATATATATATAATATATGGATCTAAGACTTTTGATCGAAAGATCAAAACTCCGAATCCATAATTACCGAACATACTTTACCAAAAGCGCTTTCACTGAAAAGCGCTTTCGTTAAAGTATGTTTAAAAAAAACAAACAAAAAAAAAAAACATTAAACCTACTGCGCCCCCCCCCCTACTTTAGTATTCTCACTCCGAGGACACACTACAGTGGGGAAAAGGGAATTTTCCCTTATCCACACCATAGTACAACTGGCACAACGAGCATACTTATCTGAAAGTGCTGCTTCAGTAAACAGCTTGGTGATTTCTGTTTCGGTGGAAAGTGTAGTTTGGGATCTTTATGGATCTTTATGGATCCCATATATATATATGAATCAGAGTAGTATAAGCCATAGGCATGTTGCACAGCTTCTTGCACTTGTTTTCAATTGGGGGGGGGGGGGGGCAAAAGGCCAAAAACCAGGGACACATTTTAAACCTTGTTTGTATAATTTTGGAAAGCTGCTTGCATAAAATGTGTTACCACTGTGCATTTCACTGCCAGGTCTTGAACCCAGAACCCTGTGCACTACAGTCAGAGCAATATACCACTAGGCTAAATCAGCAGTTTCCTGAATGACAGGAAGACTGACTTAAATGGCTATAATTTAGTGAATTCAGTTCTCACCTCCCACCATAGCTCTCAACCTCTTAGCACAAAAATACAGAACAAAGCCAATAATGGGGGAATACAGCCCCAAAATAGGGACACATTTAAAATACTGATCTTAAAAACTTAGAAAATTGCTAGAATAAAAGGTTTTGTTTTACTGCAAAGAGATTTAATGAGGAACAGAATAAAAATGTGAGGCATAAATTCACAGGTGATGGTGGCTAGGGACTTTTTCCCTGTACTTAAGGTACAGAGTTTGAGCCTGAGTACCTCTAGCCACAGATGTATTTCGTTTGGGGCATACACACACACGCACACACACACACCTCTTGGCTTTCAGTTCGGAAGCACACACACCTCTTGGCTTTCAGTTCAGAAGCGCACACACCTCTTGGCTTTCAGTTCGGAAGCGCACACAGCTCTACCTTCTCTGTCGGCAACTCTTGGCTTTCAGCTCCTGAACTGCTAGACCTTGCGTTCTCTGTGTTTAGGCTTAAAAGAAGTAAAGGCACACACACCAGTACCTTCTCTGTCGGCTAATCCAAAAAGCACAATCTGCAGTAACTCTCTGCTTTCAGTACGAACGGCAGTCCTAGACCTGTGTTAAGTCAGTCCAGTATTCAATTGTGTCCTCCAAACAGCAGTTCTAGACCTCTATGTTCTCTCTCTGTTCTCAATGGCAGTCCAAACAGACACGTGCGGCAATTTAAAGTAAATGGCAGTCAATCCAGTATTTAAACAAACACACGGCATGCTGACGGAGCTGACATCATCGCACACATGATGACATCGGCTCCGAAAGCGTGAGACTCAAAAAATAGATTGAAAAAATCAGAAATAATGGGGTGCCACTCGGGAATCGTGGCATCCCATTATTGGGACCCCAAAACTTGGTAAAAACTGAGTAATTTGGGATGGTTGAGAGGTCTGAGCAGCAGGCCTGATCTGGACTATGCTACAGCAACTAGCTACTCTAGTTTCAGTGGGAAACACTAGAGAATATTTAACACAGCAGAAAAATAGCAGTGAGACACTGAAAAAATGTTTAAAGCAGCAGAAAATCAGCCAGAAGGCTCTAAAGAATGATTTAAACAATTAACAGATCAGTTGATTAAGTACTGCTTGGTGGGAATACCAGAGCAAGCAGAACAGATAGCTTTAAAACAGTGAAAAAATACCAGTAAATACTTAAACAGTGGAAACATCAAGAAAGCTTGCTAAACGGTGAAAATAGCAATACCATTTTATTTTACAGGCACAGTATAGCAGGCATTTGCAGTATAACAGTGTAGTTTAGTACACAGTAAATAAATACAGTATAAAAGTAGGCAGCAGGTGATTAAAAAGTGCAGCAAATAGTATAAATAAGAAAAAATAACAAGCAATTTATGTTTTTTGGAAGATCACAAGCCTCTAGTCATCTGGTATCTCAGCTCAGAGTTGTGGCTGGTAGCCCACCTCACTTCACCTCAGTATAATCAAGCAGAAACCTGCTCAGATGCAGGGCCTAAATACCAGAAGTTAAAACTTGGGAAAAAAAAAATCTAAAAAAAATAAAAAAGGACCAATGAGGATGTTTATTCCAAGCCCAAGACCAGCCTCTCTTTACCATTCAGGTGCCAATCAAATACAGTTCTCTCACAAAAGTGCAGATAGGCCGCTTCCAATCTAAGATGGTAATAATAACAGCTAGAACTGAAAAACATGCTGTGATGTAGCCTGTAATATGATAAGTAAATTAGAGCAACTATGCATTAATGCAATCTTAATAAGACTGATAGCTGTATGACTTACAAATAGGACATGGCAAGTATCATACAGCAGTTGGACAGGTGAAATTCTTACATTCAGGGTGTCCCACATGGATCTTCCTTATGCTAGTACTTATTTAGATTGTATCTTTTTTCATATTAGGTCATTTGTGCTCTGTTTGCAGATGATTTGAAAATGGGAAAAGTATTTATATCTGTTGCATACAGGGCATGGCAGCTAAAGAAATTAATTGGGAGACCTAGATTGAAGGGTGAATACTGCACACACTGTTGACACTGGGTGAATATAACACACATTGTTGACACTGTGGATTCATTTAAAGACTTAGGTATATGAATTGACCTAGCTTTAAGATTTTGTGATCGTATCAACCAACTGGTTAATGATACTTATAAAACTGTAGGCTACATAAAAAAATGTGCAAAGTCTAGGAATTCAGATATGATGAAATCATTGTTTGTAAATTACATTAGACCCAAACTACAGGGTGGAATAATAATATAGAAACCTTATAAGACAACTTATCTTGAGTAAATTGGAAAGAGCACAAGGGCATTCATGAATGTGAATGTTTAAGCTATTATGAAACATTAAAATATCTGAACTTGTATAGTGACTCTAGATATTTAAGAGGCGACTGTATTCAGGTATATTGGGCATTTAGAGACAACTACCCCTGGGAATGCTTGGGATTGTCAGAATAGTAGAGAATCATCAGACAAACTGCTTAGCAGGCTAAATAGGAAGAAAATATATATTACCTTGTTTTCTGAGAGTGTAACTGGTGCCTGATATAAACTTTCAAATTATATTAAAGTGCTAATTTAAATATGTTTAAGAACAAACTGGACACATTATGGAGATTACTCTTGCTATATTGACAGGCTAGAAGGGCATTTTGCCTGTGTCTGAAATATTTGTATGCATGTAGGTTTGTTCCACGCTAGTGCCACATTTAAGTGTAGTATGACTTGATTGCAGTACAGTCTTATACCAAATTCACACTGCACCACCTTACACTATGCATTTTAAGACGCAACTCAGTGCTCCTGAGCTTTGTGAGGCTGCATTAAATGGAAAACAGCTCAAGTCTTATCTGAGTTTATTTGTAGTCTGGAAAGAAAGGCAAAGGATATGAAGAAGTCAAAGTGCTTAGAATATCCTGCTTTGGATCTTTTGTCAGAAGTAGACAATCGGCCGCAAATTAAATGCTTAACCTCAACAGTAACACACCTATACCTTTTCTCAACTCTTCTTGTTGAAAAAATGCACTAGGGCTTTCATCAGTAAAAGAAACAAAGATGGATGTAGAGCTACACAACAATTAAAACAGGAAATGAGAATGTATAAAAATAAACAACCATAAAAAATATAGAGCTCCCCTTTCTTCTTTCCTTCTCCAGTCTTAACTGATCACATACAGTGTCACTTAATAGAATAAGAGCCCTCGGTTCTCTAAATAATGAAGCCATCAGGAAAAGCCATGGATTTCAGCACTCTCCAGAGGTAGACCTAGCTGACTGGGTTAGAAGTTTTTAAAATGTACAAAGTCTGCTATAGTTAGTTCCATCATCATGTCTTGTGCCTGCATCAGCATGATCAGAGATCAATGGGTATCCTTCAGTGCTCTGCCTAGAATGAATCCTGTCTGGGAAGGAGAAATAAGCAAAGGACTACAGATAAATGCATATAAGACTGAACCATTTACAGAGGCATAAGACTGAATTTATCAGCAAGCTCTAAAATCAAACTAAGCAAAATAAGTTGTCAATTAATTGCCTGATGTTCATCATTTGATCCCTGCTGCAGTAGCTTTAGGTTATATCCTGAACAGGATAGAACAGCCACCTATCTTCCAAAGCTTAAGGGTACCTTTTATGTGACAGACCAGTGACAACTCAAGTAGAGCGTTCCTGCAGCTGAAGATTACTCCTCATACAGGCTTTCAAGACGGTTAGCTAGCATTTCTCTATTGCTGGGCAGATAAGTTCCCTTCAGTGAAAAAAAACAAAAACTTCCACACTTTATTTTATGACAGAAACATTACTTTTTTCAGTGAAATACTTTATTTCTTTCTAGGAATTTTATGTTTATTGGAATGTCACTCGACTTTTCAGTCAGTTAAAAGTCTGTGGTTCTGCTTTTTACTTTACTGTTGAAACCTGTTAAAGATGCAGTTTAATTTCATTTTTGTGGAGAAAGCTGTTATTAAACTGTGTTTAGGGGATAGGGCAATTGTATTTTGTGCTTTTCATGTCATTTTATGTGGAAAACTTAAGCCAACAAAATGTTTACCATTTCAATGCCAAAATAAACTACAGTAATTCCAATTTGCATTCAGTCTCTCCAAATCTAATCAAAATACTACTGAAAAAAAAGTACCTTAGCCCCTGACTGTATCCCATATGAATTTCTATGAGTTTCAGCTGATACTATACGTATCCACTAGGAATCCTTAAAAATACATCTATAGATGAGCAATATGTACCAACATTATGGAAACAGTCATATCTAATCTTTATATATCAATGAGAACAAGGTCACAATATTTCTAATTTTAGGTCTATAGCTGTTATCACACATCTCCAAAATTCAGTTTTTTAATAATTACCTGTTCTACTGACTGCTGCTGTTAGTGATACCTAGACTTCAGGCTTCATCATTGGCTTTACCATGTAATAGCTTACTTGTTCCTCTCTTCTTCTTTCCTCCTGCCACAAAAAGAAGTCATTTTCCAGAGACCCTTTGCCCCATCAGCAGGCTACTAATTTGCCTCAACTGCAGATGGAGGATTCTGCTATTGCCATTTCTGATTCCTCAGACCACTCATAGTCTCTTCAGCCACCATGGACCAGGAGTTAGACATGTCCTCTGTGGCTGTTGGAGTGCCCTTAGCGGGCATGGGAGAACCACTCTTGCTGGTCTTGGAGGAGAGAGCAGGCAAATGCCACTGTTGTTCCTCAGGGTGATAAGCCTGACATGGGTTGGTCTGCTTCTATGAAAATTCCTGCTAGAAAGAAGCAGAAAGTTAAACATTTATCTTTCCCTGAAGTTACTTTAGACAGAAGTGTTTTTTGATCGTAGCTCTGGGCTTAATTATGGCTTTTGACCCCTCTCATTCTGATTTTACTAGGGAAAGAAAAAAGGGTTGTTCATTTTCTAAGGAGTTCCAGTATAATGAACATGGAAATGATTGTGAAGGAACAAATTCTGTTTTTTTACTCAGGTGACTGATTCTCATTTTGAGGAGAGTGCTTCTTCTAGTGGCCCCCTGGAAGAATTTTCTTGTTTTTGAAAGAATATGTAGAATAAACATATTGTTTCAGTGGGAACATGATGACATCCCAGTGTCTTTGAAAAAAGTTAGGATTTATTATAACTGGAATTTCCTCAACCCACTCCTTTTCCTTGTGTATTTCCATGTTTGGAGAATGTTTTTTTTTTTTTTTTTGCAGACTGTAACATGCCTGACAGCTAGCCTGCAGCCCCTAAGAAGGCAGATTGTATAAAGTTTCTCGGTCTTACAAATCTTTATTTTTCTAATCCCAGTTCTGACTCTGCAATTATTTCCTTGGCAAATCCTGCTGGACATTTGGTAAATGTTAATCCCTCCCCTCTGATAGGGATGACAAAGCATTTGATAGTTTCAGGAAGATCTATCCAATTGCCACAGTTATTTTTAGAATTTTTAATTGTCATACTCACACATTTACGTTTTTGCTTGTATCATTTGAGTATATTAAAAATGTTATAGCCACTTCTCCTTCTGCGAAAAAATTTGTGAATACACATGCAGTCTCTCGCAAGTGAACAAACGCTCTTTGAAGTGTGCTTACAATTCATCTGGCACCCCTTCCAGATCAGTTGCTACTGGAATAATTATGAGAGGGCTTGCATGGTTAAATTTTCAAAAATTACTCTAGGATGTTAAAGCTAAAATTTTTAATTCTGCTCTGAATAAGGAAGTTATTTTTGGACCATCTGCTGATGAGGTTGTGAAAAACTGTGATGGGAAATGGAAGCTGATTTAAGGGGTGACTCAGATTTTTCATCCTTCCTTCTAAAATTTGTTAAAGGTTTCATACCTACTTCAGCATCTTTTTAGAAAAAGCAAAAAACAATGACATGGGGGTTCATAAAACATGGGTGAGCCTCCCAGAAACCAAGACAGTCCAACAAGTTTGAATGACTATCTGCAAATGATATCCCCCTTTCCCATCCTGGCAAGCCTTTAAATTTCTCCAAAAATCTGGCTTTCCGTTTTTCTTTGGCAACAGATTATCTCAGACAAATGGGTACTGAGAGTGTTTCATCATGGCTAAAGATGGCAGTGGGAGTTCCTTCGAGGGATTTCTCCTCAAGCACCAGCTCATGCTTCTTTTTTTCCCTCCTTTTATTCAGTGTCTACTGACTGATGGGGTAATAGAACCTGTTCCAAAAACGTTTTAATTCAAGAATGTTTCTGGCCGCAAACAAAGAAGCTTCATGGAAGTCCTAGGTCTTTCCTTTCTCAATCAGTTCATGAAAGCCCCAAAGTTCAAAATGCTATCCTTTCACAACCTGCTACCACAAATCCCCCCTCCCTTTCATTTTTTTTAACTTTAGATTTAAAAGATGCTTATCACATTTCTACAGCCACAAAGTTCAAGCTTTTTAAATGTATTCTGCACCTGGATTACACTATCTGTTCTCTGCATTACCCATTGGGTTGTCCATTGTTCCAAGGGTATTCACAAAATGTCCAGTTCTAGTGATGACCAATTGTAGACTGCAAAGTATATCCTTATTTAGATGATTTGCTTATCTTTTCACAGTCTTTTTCAAAGTGTCAAGGACCTCTCACTTGGGTGAGAAATCTTTAAAGACTGGGATGTTATGTAGTTCTATCTCACCGTAATTCTTGCTGGATGAGTTCGGAGCTGATATTCGTCTCCAACTCGGCCGATACTAAAGCTCAAGATCTTTTACTGGCTTGAGGCTAGCCCCTATCCCATGGTGCCGCACAGAAATTCCCCAGATCTCGTTTGCCATGAAAGCTTTGAGGTTGTGTCTTACTGGCTCGTTGGCTAAGTAAAACGATTTTTTACTGTATTTAGTCTTTTTCTACTTTTTTCTATCAGATATATATATATAGTTTCTTGTCTCTTGTGTGACTGTTTTGAAAGTTTTTCAACACCTATTTCCCCCTTAGGACTGTACGGTCCGTTTAAGTTGGAAGGCTGCAGTGCCCGTTTAAGTTAGAGTCCCTTTCCTCCCTGTGTGTGTGCGACACTTTTTTTTTTTTTTTTTTTTAAAGATATCTTCTTCTCTTCTCAATATTATTGTAGTTAATATCTTTACTTTTGTTATCTATTTAGTCTTTGTTTCTAGAAATGTCTAAAGATAACGATAAGGATCATAAGGGTCATCGCCCTTCGGGATTCAAAAAGTGTGATAGGTGTGCGCAGAAAATGTCTCTTACAGACAGCCACACCAGTTGCGTATATTGCCTTGGTGAAGCCCATTTACAGGAACCATGCACCTTCTGTCATGCTTTTAGCACTAGAGTTTTGAATGAAAGAGAGAGGAAACTCATTGACAGGGGTCTCATGACCAGTTCCTTCCAGGAACATCTAGAACTTGGTCAAGCAGCTCCAAAATCCTCAAAGAGAAAATCATCGGCCCTGGCTTCAGAGTTGACAAAAAAGACTAAAGCGTCGGAACCAAGAAGCTCTGGTTCCAACTTAGCTTCATCTATTTTGGTGCCATCGATTTCATCGGTTCTGAGACAATCTTCTGTACCGAAAATTTTACCCAACATCGAGACTGTATCTCCTACATTGAGATCTCCTATATTGGAGAGAAGGAGGTCTCCTTCTGTCTCCACCAGATCCTCCAGGACCCTATCAGATGAGGACATCGAGAGGGTGGTGAAGAGATTGATTTTGGATCCAGCTCTGGCTAGAAAATTAGCCCCTCCAGACCCAAAGGTCTCAGAGCCGACCCCCTTACCGACCAATGTTCCTCCTCCGACTGCTTCGCTCTCAGAGCCTATTACATCAGGTCCATTTGTCTTGGACCCTTCGGCTCTGGGGATTCAACCCGTTTCCTTGGAGTCTTACTCTATCCTTGATGGCTCAGTCTGGAGCCGAGGATTCTGGGAACCGATGCTCTCATGTTGACACCGAGGAGGACAGTCACCCTGGGTTCTCGTCGGAACCGACCCTCCCTCTCGGCTTGACTCAGCTCGGCTCCCACGTCTGCTCCGGAGCCGTTCCCTCTTGCTAGGAGTAGACCATCCACCCCCTCAGAGCAGAGGTCTTCTTCGGAGCTATAGAGAAGGCTTTATCCTCTGCCAAAGCCATTCCTCTGGAACCTGTGCCCCACCAGCAGCAGGTAGCAACCTCTTCCCCCCCCTGCCACCCCCCACAGCATAGGAAACCAGAGGCCCAAGTAGCCCCCATTGGAGGTGCCCCCTTCTCCAAGACCTCCCCAAATTATCCCATTGGAGAACTCCCTCGGAAGAGGCTGTGTAAGGGGAAACATGTCAACTCACCTGAGTCTGTCACGTCAGGCACTGATTTAGAGGAATCAGAAGGGTCCCCTAGATCCCCCTCCGAGGATGTCACTTTTTCTGTCATCCTAGAAATCCTTAAACAGAGGGGTGATTGGAAGACCTGTAACCCTACTGAGGATGAATCAGTCCATCTTGAGGCCTTTGGCTCCCAACCTTCCACCTCCTGGGTGACGCCGCCTTATGACCAACTTTTGGTGGTCATATTGTGGAAAGCATGGACCTCTCCAGATTCAGTGGAAGCCATCCCGAGGAGGCCAAACAAATTTATGACAGCACTGAGGACAAGTCCTTTCCTTAGTAAGTGAGTTCCAGTTGATGCTATGGTGGTAGCAGCAGCCACCAAGAAGGAGTTATCTGAGACGTCTTCTAATATCCATCCTCCTAACAAGGAGTCCAGGACAATGGATAGGTATGGGAAGCATACTTTTTCTTCAGTGGCATTTACGTTAAGATTGCTGAATTACCTGACTCATTTTACTCGTCTTCAGAGGGATCTCATGAAAGAGTTAGGAGATACCCTCCAGGGTTCAGTAGCTCTGGATTCCATGGATAAGGTTTCTACACAGCTCTCCACCCTTACTTCCATAGCTAACTCCTCCATGAGGCTGATCATCCCTTCCATCGACCCTGAAGGGATGCCTGACTGTCCATCTCTGGAGACAGTCGGGGGTTGTATATCGCTGTACCCCAAGTACCTGGCTAACTATCACTCAAGATCGTTGGGTACACACAATAATATCCAGAGGTTGTCTGATTACCTTCATTTCCGAACCCCCAACAAACCAGTCTCTACCAGACGTACCACCCATCCAACTGGACCGTGCAACATCAGAGGTCATCTTGTTGCTGCAAAAAAGAGTCATCCAAGAAGTCCCCACAGAGCAAGTAGGATCCAGAACTTATTCTCTATTCTTTTTAGTTACAAAAAAGACAGGGGACTGGAGATAAATTCTAGATTTCAGCAGGCTCAACAAGCATGTAAGAAAATCGAAGTTCCAAATGGTCACTCTGAAGCCGATATTTCCCTTTATCGGGAAAGACAACTGGATGTGCTCAATCGATCTCCAGGATGCATACTACCACATCAAAATGGACAGGCGCTTCAGGAGACACTTATGTCAGAACACTGCCCTTTGGCCTCACTACAGCCCCCAGAGTGTTTACCAAATGCATGGCAGTGGTAACAGCTCACCTGATACGTCAAGGATTCCAGGTGTTTCCGTACCTAGACGACTGGCTCCTCACTGCTACCACCAAGCATCAACTAATAAGGACCAGGGACGAGACTCTATCCTTGTGTGCCAGTCTAGGCATCACTGTCAACTTGCAAAAGTCAGTCTTATCTCCCTCGCAGCACATTGTATATTTAGGCTCAGAAATAGACACAACCACCATGTCAGTAAGGCTAACACAGGAAAGAGTGGAATCTCTATGCAGTCAGGTCAGATCCTTACTATACAAACAAAGATTCCAGGCCAGAGTAGTCCTTCATGTCCTAGGGACTATGGCATCCGCCATCCTATTAGTTCCTCTTGCTCGCCTACACATGAGGATTCTCCAATGGCTGCTATTTGCACAATGGTCGATGCAAGACCTTCCATTGTCTCACCAGATATTGATAACAAACGCATGCAGAAAGGATCTGACATGGCGGTTACACACTAAACAACTTGTCCTAGGTCGTCCACTTGTTCCTCCCCATGAGAAAGCAGTTTTGACCACGGACGCTTCCCAGATAGGGTGGGGGGGGGCATTATCTGTGAATGACAGTCCAAGGTACTTGGCAGAACCATAAGAACCACTTGCACATCAGTGTTCTGGAGATGAGAGTGGTGCTGAATGCATTGCAAGCACTTCACAGCTCCCTTCCCACCGGGACGATTGCGATTCAGTCAGACAACATGTCTGTTGTGTGGTACATAAACAAGCAAGGGGGAACCAAGTCTTACCCGCTTTGCCGAGGGGCCTTAAGAGTTTGGAAATGGGTGATGAATACTCAACGCTTTCTGATAGCAACCCATATCCCAGGGAAAACCAACGTAATAGCAGACAAACTCAGCCGAGCAGTTCTGATGCCTCATGAGTGGTCCCTGAATCCAATGGTTGTGAAAGAGATCTTTCACAGATGGGGCCAGCCTTTTTGCGATCTTTTTGCCACTCACCTGAACACCAAATGCAGCAGCTACTTTGCTGTCATTTCCCATCTGGGGATTTCACCCAGGGATGCTCTAGTTCACGATTGGCCCCTGGGACTTCTTTATGCCTTTCCTCCTTTTCCACTCATCCCCAAAGTAATACAGAAAGCAAGACAGTTGAAGAGTTCCTTGATCCTCACTGCTCCTTACTGGCCTCGACAAGTTTGGTTTCCCTTCCTTTGGCCCTACCTCTTGGAGGAACCATGGATGTTCTTCGTCTCACATTGCTGCAGTCATAACCTGTGGGTAGTCCGCTGTCCTCGGTCGGCCCGAATACCAAAGAGTTAGGCTGGCGTCGGTCACGGTCGCCCAGAGCTGACGTCAGTACGTAGTAGTACTTAAGCGCATGACCGACGCCATATCCTCAGTCTTTCTTGCCGCGTGGTCCGAAGCAGAAGCAGCGTTTGCAAGTGCCGTTCGGCATTCTGAAATTTTCATTTTTCGAGTTTCAGACTGAAGACCAAGTTGGGCTAAGTACCCCGTTGGGGAAATTTTTGTCTTTTCTTGCCTCAGTTATCCGGATGTCAGAAAAAGTTAATAATTGTATTTCTTGTGGGAAACAGATACCTCATAGGGACTATCATTCTCTCTGTATTCCTTGCTTGGGGCCTGAACACGACGTAGTCGGGTGTCGCTTTTGTGCTAGATTTAATAAGCGCACCATTAAACGAAGATTAGACTGTGCCAGGCTTGTTTTCGGTAAGCGGTGTAACTATAACATGCCGTCAGATCCTCCGACGCCCGCTACCACTAAGAAACGTAAAGATAAATCTTTGAGGTCTAAACCGGATGAGTCATCCATTGCGGACGCCGGTTCTATGGTACCTCCGGTTGAACCGGTGGATCCGGCCGAGGCTTTGGCTGAATCCCAGGGGGAACCTTTACTTTTGCAGGAGTTGGCCTCTCAGGAGTTAGGCCAGGCTGAGGGTGCTTCTCAGGTATCTGTAGTTCCATCCTTACAAAAGGTTATTAGGCCTTCTACCTCAGTGGCTAAAGGCCATGCTAAGGCTAAACCTTGTCTTGCTGGCCCTGGCCATAGTCCTAGCTCTTCAGCCCCTGTTCCTAAAAAACATATGTTGAAAATGGCAGAGGACTTGATTACTTTGATCAGGGGTTCTATGCCCCCCCCCAGAGAAGAGGCCTAGGGTGGAGGCAGATTTAGAGGGAATGGAGCATTCCTCAGACTACTCTGAGTCCTCAGCTGAAGATATTCAGGATTTCCCTCCCTATTCAGATTCGGATGCAGAGGATTCTTGTCCTTCTGCTTCTCCTTCAGAGGATTTTTCCTTTTCTGAAACTTTACATTCCATTAGGGAACATTTCAAGTGGGAAGGTCAGGATTTTTCAGATTCTCGAAAAAGGCTTAGGGAATTTTTGTTTTTGCCACAACATAGGCCCTTGGCTATTCCCCCTGTCTTAGATGTTGTGCAGGATGTTTTTTCTGAAGCTTCCCTTAATCCTGATTCTTTACCCCTGGCCCCTGTCAAGCCAGACAGATATTACAGAGTTCCAGAAGCACATAAATATTTGTACAAGAGTCCTAGAGCTGACCCGGAAACTATTATTCAAGGTCCGAAGGGTGTCAGGGATTCTGTGGTTAAGAATCCAGTTCCTTTGGATAAAGATTCTAGAGCGTTGGATAGGTGGGGGAAAAAAGTGTACACCTCCTCTACGTTAGCTATGAGGGCTTTAAATTGCCAGTTTCATATGCTGAAGTATCAGAATTTCTTGTTAGGCCAATTGAAATCTAAGGTGGATGCTTTATCTGAGGGTATAGAGTGTAAGGAATTGCAGGAGTTGGTTCATGCATCAGATCAAGTTGGCAAACATTCTTTGCAGTGTGGTTTCGATGCTCTTCAGGCTTCATCCAGGCTGCTACAGGTTCAGTTATTCGTAGACATGCCTGGCTTAAGGATCAAAATTTGTCAGAGCATGTTAAAGCTCGGATTTTGGATGCTCCTCTTCACTCTGAAGTTCTTTTTGGTTCTCCTGTGGAGTCAGTTTTGAAAAAGATGGAAGATAAGGCTAAGTCTATGCAGATGGTCAAGGATTTTTTGCAGGTGCAGCCCCCTAAGTTTAGTAGGAATTGGCCTGCTAGAGGATGGTCCTACCCTTCTTCGGATTATCAGTCTAAGGGCAGGTCTAGACGTGGTAGAGGCAGGGCTCACGCTCAGGGTTCTTTCAGACCTAGGGCTTGGAATTCTCCTGCACAGTCTTCTGGTGAGGGCAGGGGTCAGCCTTTTCGTAAACAGACCCAATGACCTGTATCTTCAGCTGCCAGATCCTTCTTTTCTGGCAGCTCCTCTAGGAGGAAAGTTGGGACTTTTCAAACAAAACTGGCATTTGGTCACCCAGGACAAATGGGTGTTGGAAATAATAAATCAAGGTTACAAGTTTTATTTTCACACTTTTCCTCCTTTCAAAGGCATGCCGGATGTGCCTCCTCAGCAAAGGCTGGAGGCTCAGGAGCAAATTTCTTTGCTTTTGCAGATGGGGGCAATCCAGGTGGTACCTCCGTCAGAAGTAGGCCTAGGATTTTATTCCCGTCTATTCCTAATGCCAAAGAAAGGAAACACTTGGAGGCTAATTCTGGATTTGTCCATTCTCAATACCTATCTAGACATTCCAAAGTTCAAGATGGTAATATTACAACAACTTCTGCCTATGCTAGGCAAAGATCACTGGATGGTAACCCTGGATCTCAAAGAGGCCTATCTTCACATTCCTATCAGGCCCAGCTGCAGGAGATTCCTGAGATTTCGGGCTGGTACTTCTCATTATCAGTTCTCTGCATTGCCCTTTGGTTTATCTACTGCGCCCAGGGTGTTCACAAAGGTTCTGGCTCCTGTAATTGCTTTCTTCAGACAGAGGGGAATACAAATTTATCCTTATCTGGACGATTGCCTAATTCTTGCTCAAGACAAAGACAAGTTACTACAGCATCTACAGTATGTAATGGCAGTTTTAAGGTGCCTAGGGTATTCTGTGAACGAAAGAAAGTCCAGTCTAGTGCCCTCTCAGGACATGTGCTTTCTGGGTGTGAGACTGAATGCAGCTTCTCAGATGGCATTTCTGACCCCTGACAAACAAAGAACTCTTCATCTATACTTCCAGCAGTTATCAGTACTGTCCAGGCTGACTGCAAGGACAGTCCTTCAAGCCTTGGGGTTCATGGCATCTTGCATTCTAGTACTTCCCAATGCCAAACTGCATATGAGGAAGCTACAATGGTATCTCAAAAGTGTATGGACTCAACACTGCCACGATTTGGACACTGTCATTCGGATAATACCTTGCATCCAGAAGGAATTCTTGTGGTGGGCTCAGGAATGTCACCTAAACAGGGGACTCTCTGTGACCCGACCAGAGGCGAGTCAGATCATAACGACGGATGCCTCGGACTTGGCTTGGGGAGCACACTTCAATGGGAAATGGATTCAAGACACGTGGCCTCCCAGACTACTACATTTGCATATCAACATGAAGGAGATGTTAGCAGTCCAATTTGCCTTGATGGCCTTCAAGGACCTACTTCAGCCGGGACAGGTGTTGATTCGAACAGACAACACAACAGTCATGTGGTACATCAACAAGCAGGGGGGAACCCATTCTTACCCTCTTTGCAGACAAGCAATGATATTGTGGGAGACTGCCCTGAGTTTGCACATCAATCTTCAAGCACGGTTTCTGCCAGGAGCACAGAACTCCCTAGCAGATGTATTGAGCAGACAAATTGTGGATCCCCACGAGTGGAAATTGGATCCTCAGGTATTCCAACAGTTGACCGTGGCTTGGGGAACTGCAGACATAGATCTGTTCGCTTCCCCACTAAATTTCCAACTGCCAAAATTTTGCACAAAGATGTTTCACCCAAAAGCTTGGAAAGTGGATGCTCTAGCTTTCAGTTGGAACAATCTTCACGTCTATGCTTTCCCCCCTCTGCCTCTTCTTCCCAAGGTACTCTTGAAAGTCAGGCGGGACAAACCTTGCATGATTCTAATAGCACCAGATTGGCCATGTCAGCACTGGTATCCTCTGCTGAGGAGTTTAATTCAGGAGCCTCCTTGGCCTTTGCCACAGATTCCTCACTTGTTATCCCAGTCAAGCAATCATTTTCTCAATGTCAGGGTGCAGTCCCTGCATCTAACAGCCTGGCGTATTCTGTTTTAGAGCCTGTGGGGTCTCAGCTTCCTCAACAGGTTTTAGATGTCATTTTGGAAGCCAGGCGGCCTAGTACTAGAAAAGTTTATGCTGATAAATGGAGGAGATTTTTTCTTTGGAGCACAGCAAAGGGCTTTGATGTCTCAGTACCTAATTTGAGTTTTACACTACAGTAACTTACTGAATTACTAGACAAGGGTTTGTCTTTTTCCTCTGTGAAGGTTCATGCTGCAGCCATTTCTGCTCACTATGATTGTGACCCTCCTTTATTTTCTCACCCTTTGTTTAAGCAATTTCTTAGAGGGGCAAAAAATATAAGACCCCCACGTAGAGCTCCTACTCCTTCCTGGGATCTCAATTTTGTGTTGGAGAAGCTTACTGTACCTCCTTTTGAACCTGCAGCTACGTCTGAGTTGAAGTTTTTGTCTTGGAAGACAGCTTTTTTGTTGGCCATTACTTCTGCTAGGAGGGTATCTGAATTGCAGGCACTCATGGCAGTAGAACCCTTTCTGATATTCCATAAGGATAGGGTGTCTTTGCGTACTAACCCTACTTTTATGCCTAAAGTGATTTCTAATGTGGCCTTGAACCAGTCTATTCATTTGCCTACTTTTTATGCTGATCCCCAAAATAAGGGGGAAAAAGTCTTGCATTCTTTGGACATTCACAGGCAGCTACGCTATTATTTGAGCAGAACTAAAGAGTTCAGGCAGACTCAACAATTATTTATTTCTTTTGCTTTGGGTTCACAAGGGAAAGCTGTTTCAAAGCAAACTATTTCTAAGTGGATTGGTCATTGTATTGCTTTTTGTTATTCTCATCATGGGAAGAATGTTCCTGCTGGGATCAGACCTCATTCCACTAGGGCTACTGCCACATCTACTGCCTTTTGAGGGGTAGCTACTAAGGATATTTTGGAGGCAGCTACTTGGAGTTCAGTACACACTTTTACTAAGCATTACCATCTCCCTCTTTATTCCAAGTCTAGGGCTGGGTTTGCCACTGCAGTTTTACAGGGCATGTTAGCAGCTCCTAATGCTTTTTAGTTTGCCAGCCTCCCTTTTCCTTTGCTTTGGGATTCTACCCACAGGTTATGACTGCAGCAATGTGAGACGAAGAACATAGTACAGTTTTGTACCTACCATAAATGTAGATGTTCGAGGATCCACATTGCTGCAGTCCTATTTTCCCTCCCTCCTTCCCCTCTATAGTTTGGGGTTGCTGTGTTTCCTTTGGGATACTTATTATTTCCTCACTGGTGGTTGTTGGGTATTTACTATTTTGGCTCTGGCCTTTCCTTTTTTAGGCCTTCTGACATCTGGGGCAAGAAAGACTGAGGATATGGCGTCGGTCATGCGCTTAAGTACTACTACGTACTGACGTCAGCTCTGGGCGATCGTGACCGATGCCAGCCTAACTCTTTGGTATTCGGGCCGACCGAGGACAGCGGACTACCCACAGGTTATGACTGCAGCAATGTGGATCCTCGAACATCTACATTTATGGTAGGTACAAAACTGTACTATTCTGGACCCATCTCCAGATCTCCTGATTCATCAATCGGGACAGTTCCATCCTTCCATCCACACCCTCAAATTGACAGCATGGTTGCTCCAGTTCCATGAATAGCCAGGTGTATTCCTCTATCCTCTGCGGTCAAAGTGGACTACAAACATGGAACGTGATGGTAAGTACATAACTTCTTTTTTTCAGAAGAACCTAGGGGTGGGAGGTTGGCATAATGGTTAAGGTGTTTGCCTTACAGACACAAGGTGCAGGGTTTGATTCTCACTTGGGATACTTGGCTAGGCTTAAAATGGCCAACAAGTGTAGTTAGCCTAGTATTAATCTATGAACCTTCAAAAATCTTGTTTGGCAGTTTTTCTGTGGTGTCTCCTGGATATCACAGTTTAAAGAGCTTTTCTTACACTGGAAAATGTAGATCTATATCTAGATCTTTTCCTGAGTTTTTCCACTCAGTACAGGACTTCCGCAAGGGATTTTCTCAGGATGCTAGTATTTGACATCCATGATTATTTGATTCCTTTAGTTAGATTCCACATGAAAAATATTCAATGGAACCTAAATCTGTATGGTCCCTACATCATTTCCTGACATTCCAAATTTCAGTTTTTGGATTTTTTTTTAAATTTTTAAAAATGGAACTGCTTTGGTAGAGAGATCAGTTTTATCTGAATCCTGGTCTCCCAGTTTCCCTTCCATTTCCAGTGTAGTCTGTAACTATAGGTGCCTCAGACTTTGCTTGAGGAGAGTTGTTTCTGGGGGTAGAAGTGCAGGGTCTTTGGAACAAAAAAGACACACCAAAACACATAAACCTAAGAGAGTTGGCAGTCATAAATCATCTATGGTCTCCAGGCCATTAAAAGTGATTACAGACAACACCACAGTGATGTGGTATATATTCAGGTGGGGATCCAGATCTTACCCTCTGTGCAGACTAATCATGGTAGCCTGTGATGTAGCAATACAGCGCAATCTCTCTCTACAGGCATCTTACATCCTGTTAGAGCAAGGCATTGTGGCAGAAAAGCTGAGCAGGACCAAGACAGATTCTCATGAATGGAAATTGAATTGGGGTTTTTTCTAGATTTTATCTGGCTGTGGGGAACACCTTAGGTAGATCTTTTTGCCTCCATTCATAACAGTAGCTAGCAAAATTCTGCTCCAGTATTTCTTGCAAGCAAGCCTAGAAAACAGATGAATTTTCTTGGAAAGGAATGTTCCTGTATTTGTTTCTACAATTTCCATCGATTTCCAGGCTCTTTGAGAAGATTCAAAATGAATCTTCAAAGATCACTGCAGTCTTCCTTCTGGCCCAGGCAACAGCAGTTATCTCTTCATTTTGAAATGGCCAAGGGCAGTTACACAAGCTTCCTCACAGACAGAACTTATTCACAGAAGACAATTGTTTGATGCACTCCAGCTTGAAACAACTTCAGCTAACTGGATGAATGTATTTTATGAGAATGTGCAGCAGGTATTAATGGCGGCAAAGAAACCTACTACTAGGAAATGATGTGTTGCTAAGTGAAAAATATTTTACATCCGGTGCTGAGATAAGAACTGGGGCACATTTAAGGCTAGTATTTCTCTGATTCTATCACTGTTCATTTGTCATCCATGTCAGCTTGTCTCCCCTATGGATTCCCCCCTTTCAATGCATTCTTCTGTTAAAATCATTTTGTAAAGGATTCTGCATACCAAACCACATAGAAAACAGATGGATTTGCCTTGAGATCTTAACTTTATTTTGGAAAACATATCATCTGATGTTGTCAGTCTTCATCCATTATTGACTCTTGGGTACGGTTCTGATCCTCAGAACTGATCCAGCTGTAACATAGTTCGCTTCAGCTAATAATCTCTCTAGCTACTGGTCTACCCATAATGCCCCTCTCTACATTAACTCAGATGTCTTTTTGCCACTCTTACAGCTAAGACATGTCAGCCGATTCTCAGTGCCAAGTAAAAATTTATACTTTTTTTCCCTTAAAATATTTCTCTGTTTTTGATATTTAACTTCTAAAACCCTTCCCTGGTCTTACCCATTAGTGTGTGTGTGTTTATCCTTTTACCGTTGGTAATTCTCACTACCATCATTTAGTAGTTTTCCCCTCCCCTTACCGATGGGTAATCTCTCTGTCTACTGCTCTGGTAGTTATTTCCTGGTGTAATTGTGTTGATTGAGATCTTTTCCATCCTTCCTTACTTTCTTATCTCTCTTCTGCCTCTCCTAATTTTTTATTTGGGATGACTACAGATAAACCAAAAAGTTCTTCTTCAGGATTTAAACAATGTACAGAGTGCAGCAGAAAAATGCCGAACTCTGACAGTCATGATTGCTGCGTTTATTGCTTGGGTGTGCCTCATTTAAGCGTTGACTGTACAATCTGCCAGGGTTTCAGTAACAGAGCCCTGGAGAATGTAAAAATACACTGATTTTCAAAGATCTTCTTAAAGCCCCTTTTCAAGAAGCCTTGTCCAAGGCCGAACAGTCTCCTCCGGTGTCTGGTACCAAAACTATCCACTCAGTGCCAATATCTTCCTCAGCACCGAGTGTAGAGAAACACAAACATGCTTCTGCATGTTCCTGTTTGGGACCAAGACCTAAGATTCCAAAACTGATGGAATGGAGTGAAACTTCGGCACCTACAACTTTACCGGTGCCTTCAACACAGACTATGACATCCACACAGATTATGGCTGCAACCACTTCTACATTGCCTAAGGTTCCAACATCTGCACCGATTGTCACTGCTGCCGTGTTGACGCTGATATCTCCTATGGCCCTGCAGATGATGCTGAAAATGGATTTTCATGTACTTGGGCAACTGCCTAGCCCTTTTCTGGAGAGACCCGAGTCCCCTTCTGCATTTTCTGTTTGCTCCACCAGACCCCTCTCGGTTATTGTTAGGTTGGTGGATCAGAGTCTGACAGCCAGGGGTCTTCCCCCATCTTCTCAACCCCCTGTCCCTTCTAGTGCAAGGGGTTTCTCTCTTACAATTCCTTTATTCTCCTCCTCTGACCTCCTTGCAGGCTTTAGGGCAGTTGGCTCCAACATCACAGGTTCCAATGACCTTGGCACCAACTACCTTTTTGTCCTTGGTGCCAGGTATGGTTCTGACACCTTCAGTGGCTTCAGGACTGACTGGGTCCTGGGACCGTGTCTTCGATGTCGGGTCTGAGGGGTTAGAGTCAGCTCTGATTTTTTCTATGGAACCAGCCTTACCTTTTCAGGCTGCATCTTCTGTTCTGACTGCTCAGGTGGGGCTCGCGGGGCAGTGTGGGACTCAATTCTGAGTTTCTCTGTCTCAGTTCTGGGGTCCCATTACTCCTCAGGGGGAGGGGGAGGAGTCCTGCCTTTCAAGCCATGGAAAGAGCCTTGGCCACTGCCTCTTCCCAGGTGGCTTCTGTGTTACTGGAGTCCCCCTGGACAGCGAGCTCCAAGGTCACAAAGCCTACCTGCTAAAGGTCTCCCCTCTTATGAGACATGTTCAGATGCCCCCACTGAAGAGCCACCTCAGAAGAGATTGTGTAAGAGGAAACACCTTGATTCTCCTGAAGAATCAGTCACAGAGGACACTGATTTTAATGAGGGGGAGAGTTCCCCCTGGTCACCCCTGAAAGATGTCTGCTTTGGAGACATTTTGGAGATCCTAAAACAGAGGGGTGATTGGAAGCCCAAAGACTCTTCCTCTGCGGAATCCATATACTTGCAGGCCCTCAGGGCTTGCCCGTCTACCTTCTGGGTGACCCCGCCCACTGATGATCTCATTAATTAATCACTGAGCAGGCTTGGAAGGCTTCTGACTCTATAGATCCCATCCTTCGGAGACCTAACAAGATACGTTCTGCACCTAAGGACCATCAACATTGGGCAAAGGGCTTAGTAGTTGATGCCATGGTGGTAGTGGCTGCTACCAAGAAAGAGCTACCTGAGGAAAGTTCTGCTGTTCATCCCCTAACTGGGAGTCCAGGATGGACAGATTTGGGAAGCGGCTCTATGCATCTTTGACTGTCTCCATTAGGTCCTTGAACTTTTTGACACATTTTACTAGACTTCAAAGGGATCTGGTCAAGGAGATGAGACATCCTGGTGGGAGCAGTGGCTGAAGAGTCCAAGAAAAAGTGGCTTTGCAGTTAGCTACCCTGGAGTCTATTTTGAACTCATCCATGAGGCTCATTGTGCATGCTGTCAAAGGGATGACCAGGTCAGCAGGTTCAAGCATTGTGATTCAACAACACACTTGGATGCACCTGTGCGAGTTTGTGGAACCATTCAAGCCTTCCTTCATCAGTGCTCCCTTTGACAGATTTTCATTGTTTGGGCCCAAAGTGAAGAAAACTCTATCCAGATGTGAAAAATATGGAAAAACTCTGTCTGCTGTGGGTGTAAGTCTTTTCACTTCTTAAAGATCCTACCCTAGGAATCAAAGGAGTGGCAAGATGTAGTTCAAGAAGTCCCAGAAGCCTTTCCAGGGCAGACATGGTACAGACTCCCCTCGGGGCAGAGGGAGAAGTCACAATGGAAGAGTCTGTACCAGAGGTAGGGGTGGTCCACAGAACCAAGGTTCCAGGGAATCTTTCTCTGGTCAACCCTATCAATACTCCTGAAAGGAGGCCTGATTGCTTGCCTCTGGAGGCAGTTGGATGGTAAGATTTGTTTTGCATCCAACCACCTGGTGACACATAACTACCGATGCCTGGGTGCTATGAATTATTTCCAGAGGTTACTCTAGCCCCTTCACCCTTAGCCCACGAACTTGAGCAAAACTCCCCAATGTTCCACCCAGTCAGAGAGTTCAAGCAGCATTAGAAATCCAAAAGTTGCTAGAAAAGAGTTATCCAAGAAGAAAACAGAACCAGCATATTCTACTGAGGCCAGCAATCCAAAAAGCCAATGTAGTGGTGCAAATCCCAATAAGGTACTAGCATGGTAATTCTCAGTAATTCCAACCAATATACTAGAAAATGTGTTGCAATAAATTCAAATGCACACTTTGTTAAAACAATAAAACAAGAATGGTCAAGTGCTTTTGTCCCATAACATTAGACTTCATCAGCACCATTCAAAACTATACAATATCTCTTAAATAAACAACTCATCATGTGAACCAAGCATTAACCTGCATGTTTGTGTCTTAAAGAAAAATCATATAAATACACCTTAAAATATATGCACACACAGTCTAATAAAATGTACTATTATAAAACCATAGCACTTCTCCTTAATATGGGCACAATCGAAGTATATTCATTAATACCTGGTACCATTGTGGATTTAACCTAAGTTGCCACTTTCATTCATGTTATTCCACTTTGTTTTTCCAAAAACCACCCTTCTCATCTTTTTTTAACCTTTTCAACAATACCAAAAAGGAGCCTACCACCCTCACCACCACAGTGTTTGATCTATTTAAAAAGGGCATTGTTCTCATCCTGGTTTTTAATTGCATATAAATTTTCATAAATACATTTGCGTAAATTTCTAATAGTTTTACCATTATAGAAATAATTACATTTCTGACCTACCGCAATGTAAACTAATCCAGAAGTATCGCAGTTACCTGTATCCAACGAAACACATTGTGGAGGTTCCCTAATAACTTGTCTTTCCTGTAATGTACCCACAGTATTTACACATGACACACCTTTTGGTAAAACCTCTATCCATTCTATCTGGTAGCATAGGATGTTATAAAAAATATTTCAAATTACAATGCGTTTTAAGTACAAAATGTGGTTTTTGACCCAGGGTGTGAAACTCAGCATTGCTCCTAAATATAACACCTGCACATAACTCCACCCACATAGGTAGCATACAACAGCTACAATCACCACAGAGTCCAATCTCATCTCTCACCTGCTACATTATCACCTACATCCCACTTTACTTTTTACAACACCAAGTTACACAATATGCTATACAACATAAAACACAGCATCCTCTTATTCACCTCAACAGTCATTCTTCACTTACTTCACTTCTCCCCCCTCCTTTTACTCTCCCTACCCAAATTCTCCCACTCTATCCTCACAACCCCATGGTAATAATGAAAGCTTCTCCAACATCTCACCATCTCTATTTAACTTCCAAACCCATCTCCTAACTAAACCTAGGGACTCCATCAGCAACATCAAACTAAAATTCACTTGCATTGTGCTTAATATGCCCCACTTCCCAACCTTTCATTACTCTAAACAAACAACACATGTTCAGGTCCTCACCCAATTCATCCCAGCCGTGGTCCAACCCAACTCCCCAACCCACACCCAAAACAAGAGCTAATGTTCGTAATATATGTAATAAAACCACTGAATTCCAAGCCTGGATTTCTCTATACACCCCAGATATTGTTGCACGTACTGAAACATGGATGAAAATGCATATATCTGATACTAAAATAATCCCCCGGGTACAACATGCTTAGAAATGATAGTCTCCACAAAAAAGGTAGTGGCGTTGCACTAATCTACCATGACTCCAAAACTATCACACAATTTTCCAAACATGTTCCAACCTTTGGAAACAGAACTATTACCAGCAATACTCCATATAAACAAAAGAAAACAAATTTGAATTGTAGTACCATACATTCCCCAAATCAAAATATATCCATTTTAGAAGATTTTCTGTCCTGGGCAACCCAAAATATCTCAGAAGAAACCATTATTCTGGGTGATACTAATATAAACTGGCAAACTGTCATCTCTAATTACCCCTCTAATAGTATAAACCTTGTATAGGTTTACCAAACTCATCACAGATCCCAACCATATAGTAAATAAACAAACAAGAATCTACCCTTGACTGGATTCTCATCTCACACTCCCACAAATACACTCACACAAGGACCCTCCCAAGTATCTCTAGCAACCATATATCTGCCTTCACTCACAGAACCCAAATACAAACAGCAAAAGCCCATCTGTATAGAACTTCTAGAAATCTTACCCATTTCAGTCAAAAGGTATCTATAGACACTTTAAATGCCCAGAACTGGTACCCAACTAAAATACTTCTGCTAGACAAAGCAGTAGAGTACTTCAATAACGTCTTTCTCAATACTCTCAACAGTCTTGCCCCTATGCGAACAAAACAAACTAAGCATAACCATGCCCCTTGGCTAACAAAACATAGCAAACAGATTCTCATGCTAAGGACAGAGCATGGAATAAATGGCATAAAAAAAGAACCCCACAAAATGAAATAAAATACAAGCAACTCCGTAACACTGCTAAAAAGCTAGTCATTACCAACAAAAGAAACTTCTTCTCCACTCAACTAGACTCCCAAGACAATAATCCCAAAAAATTCTGGAAATCTATCACCTCACTCCTTAACCCTGGAAACCAACAAAATCCTACACCATCCCCTGAGAAAAATCCACAAGAAACTGCCCAGGCCTCCAACACCCACTTCATTGAAACCTTTTAAAAACTTGTCAATGACGTCTCTACTCAAACTCTATCTCAAACAGTTCAGATAGCAACACAAATCTCCCCTCTTCTAAGTCAAACACATACTCCCCCCCCTTTAAATGACACCTCCGATAGCTCACTCACTTGTACTTTTACTATTTAATCTGTGCCCACCTCTGTAGTGCATAAACTGTTAACTAAACTAAAGCCATGCTCCCCCTCTGCCTACAGACTTACAGCAGAATACTTAAAACTTGCTTCAGATGTTATAGCATACTCTGTTAGCATTCTCATCAATCAATCAATTTCTGAATCATACATTTCACAACTTTGGAAAAGATCCATTATAACTCCACTACATAAAGGTGGTAATGCTAATTAACGCCCATCTCTATACTCTCTCCCCTATCTAAAATCCTAGAAAAGTGTATACACACTCAACTGTTAAAATATCTCAACAATAAATTATTTGCCCCCTCTCAACATGGCTTCTACCCTGCACATAGCACTACCACTGCCTTACTTTCATTTACCAATACTGTTAACAAAGCCTTAGATGCCGGTCTAATAATGTCAGTTATCTTATTGGATCTCTCTAAGGCTTTCGATACAGTATCACACCCTAAACTACTACTACAACTCAAGTCCTTAAATTGCTCCCCACACTCACTGGCTTGGTTCTCCAACTATCCTTCTGACTGGAAACAATCTGTCAAATAGCAGAACAAGCAATCTGAATATCTCCTAAACAAAACAGGAGTTCCCCAGGGATCCATTCTTGGGCCACTGATGTTTAACATTTTCATCAATAGCCTCCACAAAGCTTCTCATCCTAGTAATCTCATCTAATACGTGGATGATTCTACGATAATCTCCTCTGCCAACAACCTGTCAGATCTTCAATATCTAAAACAAAAAACCTTTAATTCTATTGAATCCTGGCTAAATTATGCCCAACTTCTACTCAACCTAAACTCTTAATATTTTTATCCACACCCTTAAATCAGGACTTTAGAATTTTCTCACAAAACAATACTGAAATAAAACAAGTGATGACAAACTCTCCTTCATTAATCACATTCATAATGCAGTCAAGAAAACCCATTTCAAACTTGGTAAGCTATACAGGCATAAACGTTTTATAAACACACCCACCATGTTAAAACTGGCCAACTCTCTTCTCCTCCCCACCCTTCTTTATGGTAGCCCCATTTTTACTAACATATATACAACTCTCAAAAATAAATTACAGTCCTGCTACTATAAAATAGCAAAGTTTGCCTGCAACATGCCAACTTGGACCCATCATTGCCTTGCCTTAAAATGTATAAACTGGCTCAACTTCTTCCAATATCTACAATACACCCAACTAACCCTCACCCACAAATTACTATATAACCCCAACTTTTGCCCCTCTCTTCAGACTATCTTGCATACATACACCTGTACATGTAATCTTAGGTCCTCAAGCAAACAGCTCCTAAGCATATCCAAACCCAACAAACATGCAGGACAAAGCCTCTATTCCTTCATCATTGCTAAAGTTTGGAATGCATTGCCCTCTTCCATTACTCAAATGGACTCCTTAAAAGCATTCAAAATTGCATTAAAAACCCATTACCTCCATAATCAAACATGTTCCTGCATCTCCTCGCCTAAACCACCATAAATAGGTCATTGTCTCTGTCACTAGTCACTATCAAATAATGTCCTTTAGTTCACACATCTTTGTTTTTGTCCCTAGATTTTTCTTTTACTGTAGCTCCAGATTTTATTATTCTACATGCTACATTAATCTGCTATTGTAGCAGGTTTATTGACCAGCATTTTTACAAAAAAAAAAAAAAGAGAGAGAGATGTAAAAGTTGTCTATACATGTCTGTACATGCTTATAATTTCTACACTGTAACTACCTTTAAACTTCTGTAAATACTTGTTGATATGTATGATGTTTACTTGAACTTGCAAGTAATGTATGCTGTATAATTGTACCTGTAACTGATGTTCCTCGTGTACTCTGTATATGCTGTGATGTATAATTGTAATTGTAACTGATGTCCCTTGTATACTCTGTATATAATTGCTCATGTGATGTGACACCATGTTTTGTAACCATTCTTGGAGCTTTTCTCCCCGGGCCCCTAGTGAAAGTGGGTTTCTGACCCAGTGGACTTTCCCGGTTACCAAATGTCAGTAAATAAATAAACAAATAATGGTTGACTCGTCACCATACTGAATAACCACAGAGTTTGAAAAAGAATTAGAAAAAGAATGATCATGTATTGGTGTATTGCAATCTACTCCTTCACTACTTGAACCTAAGAGGGGGTATACTTTGTACCCCACCCTTGCAAAATTTCTTCACCAATCTCAAACAGCAGCCCTTCTTGGTAACCTCTTTCCACAAACATAGATATTAAATTTCCCAATTCTAACTTAAACAAGGAGATCTCCGAACACATTCTCACTGCTCTATTTGTCCCTTCACTGTATTCTTTTTAATATAGAAAGGGTGTTGACTCCTAAAGTCTAAGTAACTATTAGAAAAAGTAGGTTTCCTATATAATTTACAACTAAATTTATGTTCCACTCTGTTCTTAAAGATAGTTGCATCCAAATAGTCTATTACTTCGTCAGAATGTAAGTGAATTTCAAAAATGAGTTGTTGTTCCTGATCAACTGTACAGATTCTTCCTTCATATCATTATTTTTTTTTTTTCAATAAAATAGATGTTATCCAAAAACCTTAAGTACAAATACCAATGCTGGCTAAACCCCAAGGTGACAATGCATTTTTTTTCCCATAAATGCATGACCACATTTGCATCGATTGGGGCACAATTAGCACGTATAGCCACACCCTTCACTTGCCAAAAATACTCATTCCCAGATATCATGTAATTGTTGTTTAAAATAATTTCCATAGCTTCCACTACAACATTTGTCAGTGTAGCATTCAAGGATGTCGGTTCACAAACTATTTCATAAAATAATTCTGTCCCTTCATTATGTTGAATAGATGAAAAAGGTCAGCTACAGCTATTGTAGAAAAACTCGCTTCATTAGTATAAAATTCTTGCTTGATTTTCTTCAAAAAATCCCAAGAGTCCTTCAATAGGCCTAATAGAATTTTGAAACAACCTATCCACAAATGCTGCTAATGGGTAGGTCATGCTATTCTACGCAGCTACTATTAACCTATATGGTGGTTTATTCACATTCTTATGTGTCTTGGGTATCCCAAAGACAGAGGGGATGGTTGGGTGCTCATTAACCAAAAAGTTAAAAACATCCTCATTATTCACCCCTTGATAAAGGGAAGGATTAGGTTTCATTGTGGTATGTCAGAAATGTAATTATTTCTGTATTGGTAAAACTATTAGTTTACACAAATGTATTTATGAACATTTATATGCAATTAAAAACGGGGATGAGAACAATGCCCCTTTTAAACATAACAAACACTGTGGTCAGGGTGGTAGGTTCCTTTTTGGTATTGTTGAAAAGGTTAAAAAACATGAGAAGGGTGTTTTTTGGGAAAACAAAGTGGAAGAACATGAATTAAAGTGGCAACTTATGTTAAATGCCACAATGGTACCAAGTATTAATGAATATACTTCTGCTGTGCCCATATGAAGGAGAAGGGCTATGGTTTTATAATAGTATATTTTATTAAACTGTGTGTGCATCTATTTTAAGGTGTATTTATATGATTTTTCTTTAAGACACAAACAGGTTAATGATTGGATCACACTATGAGTTTTTTAATTATTTAAGAGCTGTATAGTTTTGAATGGTTTTGATGAAGTCCAATGTTATGGGACGAAAACGCTTGACCATTCTTGTTTTATTGTTTTAATAAAGTGTGTATTTGAATTTATTGCAATGTGTTTTCCAGTATATTGGTTAGAATTACTGAGAATTACCATGTTAGGACCTTACAGGGATTTCCACCACTTAGTTGGCTTTTTGGATTACTAGTCATCCAGCAAGTCCCAGCAGACCAACTAGTATCCCGATATTACTCAAGATTTTTTGTACTGCCAAAGAAGACAGGACTGGAGACCTATTTTGGATCTCAGCATTTTGAACAAATTTGTTCAACAGTCAAAATTCTGGATGGTCACAGTTCAGTCTATACTTCCTTTCTTAGAGGAAACAAATTGGATGTGCTCCGTCAACTTTCAAGACACGTATTATCAATAAATATGGACAAACACTCGAGAAAGTTTTTCCGCTTCCTGTTGGGAGACGGTCACTACCAATTCAGAGTGCTGCACTTTGGTCTCACCACAGCCCCCAGGGTGTTCACCAAATGTGTGGCAGCAGTCACAGCACATCTAAGGCTGCATGGATTCTGAGTGTTTCCATACCTGGACGACTGGCTCCTCACTACCGTCTAGTTCTACAAACCAGGGACTTCCTTCTGAAACTATCTCCCCAGTTGGGTATCACAGTCAACCATGAGAAGTCTCAGCTAACCCCAACTCAGCATATGGAATTCAACAGAGCTCATCTCAACACTCTGTCTTGTGTGACATCACTACCCCACCATAGGTTGCAGAAAATACAAACTCTGGTTCGGCCCCTTCTTCATTCAAACAAGATACCGGCTCAGCAAATCCTGCAAGCACTGGGCTCCATGGCAGGAGTGATCACGTTAGTCCCACTGGCAAGGTTTCTCATGAGACTTCTTCAATGGATGCTTGTGAACCAATGGTCAATTCTAACCCACCCACGAATCATGTAGATGTTCTTCATCTCACATTGCTGCAGTCCTTACATATGGGTAGTCCGCTGTCCTCGGTCGGCCCGAATACCAAAGTATTAGGCTGACGTCGGTCAAGGCGCTTAAAACTGACATCAGGACGTCAGGGTACAAAAGCGCATGACCGACATCATTTCCTCAGTCTTTTTTGCCGCATGGTCCGATGCAGAAGCAGCGTTGCAAGTGCCGTTCGGCGTTCTGAAATTTTTCGAATTCGGAGTTTCAGACCGAATCCAAGTTGGCTAAGTACCCCGTTGGGGATTATTTTGTTTTTTCTTGCCTCAGTGTTTTACCGGATGTCAGAAAAAGTGAATAACTGTATTTCTTGTGGGAAACAGATACCGCATAGGGATTATCATTCTTTGTGTATTCCTTGTTTGGGGCCTGAGCACGACATTGTTTGGGTGTCGCTTTTGTGCTAGGTTCAATAAACGCACTATTAAGCGAAGGTTAGATTGTGCTAGGCTGGTCTTTGGGAAGCGGTGCAATTATAATATGCCGTCGGATTCTCCGGCGCCCGCTTCTGCAAAGAAGCGCAAAGACAAAGCAGTTAAACCCAGGCAAGATGAGTCGTCCGTTCCGGACGCCGGTTCTTTAGAGGCTTCAGTGGAACCGGTGGTTCCGACGGAGACTTCTCTGGAGTCTCAAGGGGAGACTTTGATTTTGCAGGAGGTAGTCTCAAAGGAGGCAGGTCAGGCTGAAGGGGCTTCTCAAGTTACTGTACTCCCCTCCCTTCCTAGGGTGGTTAGGCCTTCTCCTTCAGTTTCCAAGGCTTCTCCCAGAGGCAGGCCAGTTTTAGCTCCTGTTGGGGTCACTCCTAGTTCAGCAGGGTCTGTGCCTAAGAAGCACATGCTTAAAATGGCAGAAGATTTGATTACTCTGATTAGAGGTTCTATGCCCCCTCCTGATAAGAGGCCTAGGGTGGAGCCAGAGTTGGGAAGTTTTGAACAGGCTTCGGATGTTTCAGAGTCTTCGGCTGAAGACTTGCAGGAGTACTCTCCTTATTCTGATTCTGATGCAGATGATTCCACTCCTTCTGCTTCTCCTCCAGAGGATTTTTCTTTTCAGAGACACTTCATTCTATGAGGGAACATTTTAAGTGGGAAGGTCAGGACTTCTCTGATTCTAGGAAAAGGCTTAGTGAGTTTTGCTGTTACCCCAGCATAGGCCTTTGGCTAAACCCCCTGTTCTGGATGTTGTGGAAGATGTGTTTGCAGAGGCTTCACTTAATCCTGATTCTCTGCCGCCTGCTCCTGTTAAGCCGGATAGGTATTACAGGGTGCCTGAGGCTCACAAATATCTTTATAAGAGTCCTAGGGCGGACCCAGAAACTATTAGTCAGGGACCTAAGGGTGTCAAGGCCTCTATTGTAAAAATCCGGTTCCTCTAGATAAAGAAGCCAGAGCTTTGGATAGATGGGGAAAGAAGGTCTATACATCTTCTACCTTAGCTATGAGGGCTTTGAATTGCCAGTTTCATATGTTGAAATATCAAAACTTTCTTCTTTCTCAATTGAAGTCTAAGGTGGATGCTCTGGCGGAAGGCATTGAGTGTAAAGAATTGCAAGATTTGGTGCATGTCTCTGAACAGGTGGGTAAGCATTCATTACAGTGTGGTTTTGATGCTGTGCAGGCCTCGTCTAGGGTGGCTGCCACTGGCTCAGTTCTTCGCAGGCACGCCTGGTTGAAGGATCAGAATTTATCTGACCATGTTAAGACAAGGATTTTGGATGCTCCTTTGCAGTCTGATGTGTTGTTTGGTTCACCTGTGGAGTCAGTCTTGAAGAAAATGGAAGACAAGGCTAAGTCTATGCAGACTGTTAAAGATTTTTTGCAAGTTCAGCCTCCGAAGTTTAGTAGGAATTGGCCTGCTAAGGGGTGGACGTATCCTTCTTATGATTCTCAGTCTAGGGGTAGATCTAGACGTGGTAGGGGCAGAGCTCAGAGTTCTTTCAGGCCTAGAACATGGAGTTCCCTGCACAATCTTCGGTGAGGGCAGGGGCCAGTCCTTTCGTAAACAGGCCCAATGACCTACTTTTTCAGCTGCCAGATCCTTCTTGCCTGGCAGCACCTTTGGGAGGAAGGTTAGCTCTCTTCAAGGAAACTTGGATGTTGGTTACCCAAGACAAATGGGTATTGGATATCATACACCAGGGTTACAAGTTTTATTTCCATACCTTGCCTCCTTTCAAAGGCATGCCGGACGTTCCTCCTCAGCAAAGACTAGAGGCTCGCAAACAAATTTCTCTACTACTTCAAATAGGGGCCATACAACCGGTCCCTCTGCCAGAAGTGGGCCTAGGATTTTATTCTCGCCTGTTTCTAGTACCAAAGAAAGGAAACACGTGGAGACCGATTTTGGATTTATCCATCCTCAACACATATCTGGACATTCCCAAGTTCAAAATGTTAACGTTACAACAGCTTTTACCTCTGCTGGGCAAAGATCACTGGATGGTGACCCTGGATCTCAAGGAGGCTTACCTTCATGTTCCTATCAGGCCCAGTTGCAGGAAGTATCTGCGTTTTTGGGCTGGGACTTCACATTATCAGTTCTCTGCATTGCCCTTTGGCTTATCTACTGCGCCCAGAGTGTTCACAAAGGTTCTGGCTCCAGTGGTAGCTTTTTTCAGGCTAAGAGGAATACAGATCTATCCTTATTTGGACGATTGCCTGATACTGGCCCAAGGAAAGGACGAACTTCTTCATCATTTACAGTATGTGATGGCAGTGTTAAGATGCCTGGGGTATTCTGTGAATGAAATAAAGTCCAGTCTAGTACCCTCTCAGGACATGTGCTTTCTGGGTGTGAGACTGAATACAGCATCCCAGATGGCCTTTTTGACCCCGGACAAACAAAGGAATCTTTCTCTTTACTTCCATCAGTTGTCTCATCAGTCCAGGCTGACTGCAAGGACAGTCCTTCAAGCCTTGGGGTTCATGGCATCTTGTATTCTGGTACTTCCCAATGCCAAACTGCATATGAGGAAGCTACAATGGTATCTCAAGAATGTATGGACACAGCACTGCCAAGATTTGGACACTGTCATTCAAATAATACCTTGCATTCAAAAGGAATTTTTGTGGTGGGCTCAGGAATGTCACCTAAACAAGGGACTCTCTGTGACCCGGCCAGAGGCGAGTCAGATTTTAACGACAGATGCCTCAGACAAAGCTTGGGGAGCTCATCTAAATGGAAAATGGGTACAAGACACATGGCCTGCCAGACTTCAACATCTACATATCAACTTGAAGGAGATGTTAGCAGTCCAATTTGCATTGATGGCTTTCAAGGATTTACTTCTTCCAGGGCAGGTGTTGATTCAAACAGACAACACAACTGTCATGTGGTACATCAACAAGCAAGGGGGAACACATTCTTATCCTCTATGCAGACAAGCAATGATTTTGTGGGAGACTGCTCTCAGTTTACAGCTAAATCTTCAGGCAAGGTTTCTGCCAGGAGCACAGAACTCCTTAGCAGATGTGTTGAGCAGACAAGTTATGGATCCCCACGAGTGGAAATTGGATCCTCATGTATTTCAGAGATTGACAGTGTTATGGGGAACTCCAGACATAGATCTGTTCGCTTCTCCACTAAATTACCAGCTGCCAAAGTTTTGCACAAAAAGGTTTCATCCCTCGGCTTGGAAAGTGGATGCTCTCTCATTCAATTGGAGCAATCTTCACGTGTATGCCTTTCCACCTCTGCCTCTCCTCCCAAAGGTACTGCTGAAGGTCAGACAGGACAAGCCAAACATGATTTTAATAGCTCCAGATTGGCCTCGACAGCACTGGTACCCATTACTGAGAAGTCTGGTACAGGAGCCTCCATGGCCTTTGCCTTCGATTCCTCACCTGCTGTCTCAGGAGAACAGTCATTTACTCAATGTCAAACTTCATTCTCTACATCTGACAGCCTGGCATATTCTGTTTTAAACCCTGGAGGGTCTCAGCTTCCACAACAAGTTTTGAATGTTATTTTGGAGGCCAGAAGGTCTAGTACAAGGAAAGTTTACGCAGATAAATGGAGGAGATTTTTATTTTGGAGTACTGCAAAGGATTTTGATGTTTCTAAACCTAATTTAAGTGTTGCGCTTCAATACCTTACTGAGTTATTGGACAAAGGTTTGTCCTTCTCCTCTATAAAGGTTCATGCTGCAGCAATTTCTGCTCACTATGACTGTGACCCACCATTATTTTCTCAGCCTTTGTTTAAGCAATTCCTTAGAGGGGCAAAAAATATAAGACCCCACGTAGAGCTCCTACTCCTGCTTGGGATCTCAATTTTGTGTTGGAGAAACTCACTCTACAACCTTTTGAGCCTGCAGCATCGGCAGAGTTGAAATATTTATCTTGGAAGACTGCTTTATTGTTGGCGATTACCTGTGCTAGAAGGGTTTCTGAATTACAGGCCCTTATGGCAGTTGAGCCTTTCTTAATTTTCCACAAGGACAGGGTGTCTTTGCGTACTAACCCTTCTTTTATGCCTAAAGTGGTTTCTAGTGTGGCTTTAAACCAAACTATTCATTTGCCTACTTTTTATGCAAACCCCCAAAATAAAGGGGAAAGGATTTTGCACACTTTGGATATACACAGACAGTTGCGATATTATTTGAGCAGAACTAAAGGGTTCAGGCAGTCTCAGCAGTTGTTTGTTTCTTTTGCTTTGGGTTCTCAGGGCAAACCTGTTTCAAAACAAACTATTTCTAAGTGGATTGGGTTTTGTATTGCTTTCTGTTATTCCCATCATGGTAAGGAGAATCCAGCTGGGATTAGGCCTCATTCCACTAGGGCTACTGCCACTTCTACAGCCTTTTTAAGGGGGGTGGCTACTAAAGATATTTTGGAAGCAGCTACTTGGAGTTCAGTGCATACTTTCTCTAAGCATTACCACCTTCCACTTTACTCTAAATCTAGGGCTGGATTTGCAACTGCAATTTTGCAAGGCATGTTGGCAGCTCCTAATTCCTTATAGTTTTGCCATCCTCCCTTACCTCTGCTTTGGGATTCTACCTATATGTAAGGACTGCAGCAATGTGAGATGAAGAACATAGTACAGTTTTGTACCTACCATAAATGTAGATGTTCGAAGATCCACATTGCTGCAGTCCAATTTACTCCTCCTTCCCCTCTGTTGTTGATGATGGTGGTGTGGTTTGTGTTGTACATAGTGTAAATATGGTTAGTGCACGGGTGGTTGGTTAGGTTTTGCTGGTTTTTGGCTTTGGCCTTTCTTGTTAGGGCCTTCTGACATCTGGGGCAAGAAAAGACTGAGGAAATGACATCGGTCATGCGCTTTTGTACCCTGACGTCCTGATGTCAGTTTTAAGCGCCTTGACCGACGTCAGCCTAATACTTTGGTATTCGGGCCGACCGAGGACAGCGGACTACCCATATGTAAGGACTGCAGCAATGTGGATCTTCGAACATCTGCATTTATGGTAGGTACAAAACTGTACTTTTTTATATCCAGCCAATGCAAAAATTACCTATCCTGGTTGATGCAATCCAGGGGGTTTCTTCTAGGCTGCCCCTTTGTCCTCCTTCAACCAAAGGCCATAGTGATCATGGATGCTTCCTAGATGGGGTGGGGGCCATTATCTAGGGAAGACGGTCCAAGGCACTTGATCCTCCTCCGAGGCCAACCTGCATGTCAGTGTTTTGGAGCTGAGGGCAGTGCTTCTAGTATTGCAAGTGTTTCATTCTGCCTTACCTCAAGGAATGATAGCTATTCATCCAGACAGTGTGTCTGTAGTCTGGTACATCAACAAGCAGGAGGGAACCAAGACCTACCCACTGTGTTGAGAAGCCCTTCAAGTGTGGCAATGGGCCATAACTACCAAGTGCTTTCTGACAGCAGTGCACATCCCTGGGAGTTCAAACATGATGTCAGACGAACTAAGCAGATGCATTCTCACACCTCACAAGTGGTCTCTAAATCTCAGTTCGCTGGGGCCAGCCTTCCTGTGACCTGTTTGCTTCACCCCTGAACAACAAGTGCAGAAGCTACTTTGCCCTAATTCCAACTCAGGAGGAGTCCCCAAGAGATGCTTTTCTCCACGATTGGCTCCTGGGTCTCCTTTATGCATTTCCTCCATTCCCTCTAATTCCCTTATTCCTCAAGAAAGCAGTTTGCTTGAGAAGCAAAGTAATCCTCATTGCACGTTACTGGCTTTGATAAATATGGTTTCCCTTCTTATGGCCTCATCTACTTCGTTATCCATGGATTCTGGACCCAGCTCCAGACCTTCTGTCTTACCCCCAGGGACTGGTACATCCCATTCTGCAAACTTTCAAGGTGACTGCTTGGTTTCTCCAATTCTGTTAGTCACCAGGCACAGAGACCTTCCATCTCCTGTACAACACATTTTGTTGGCATCCCATAAACCATCCATCAGGAATCTCTACCGGAGTAAATGGAAGAGATTTTCTATCTGGGCTTGTGAAAATAGTCTAGATCCTTTTGTGGCTCCAGTGGAAAAAGTTCTAGAGTTTTTAGCTACTATTTTTGGTAAAAGGGGCTTCTGCTTCTACTATTAAGGTTATTTTAGTAGCCATTTCAAATTTTCATAATGGTTTTGGTGACCAGCCCTTAATCTCTCACAGACTTTGTAAGGCTTTTTTCTTAAGGGCACAATTCATTTAAAGCCCCCTTTCAAAGATCCTTTACCACCATGGGACTTGACAATTGTCTTGCAGTCACTTACATTCCTTCCCTTTAAACCTGCAGTGACCTGTGACTTAGTTTCTTTCTTGGAAAACTCTTCTCATGATTGCTGTCACCTCAGTGAGACGAGTCTCTGAATTACAGGCTTTATGTTCTAAGGCCCCTTATCTAATTTTCCATAAAGACAGTGTCACTCAAGACAAACCTGCCCTTCCTTCCAAAAGTGATCTTAGAGGACAATATCAATTATACCATAGACTTGCCAGTATTTTTCCCAAACTGTTCTAATAAGGGTGAATACTGCTTACATCTTCTTGATGTGCACAGGCAGTTACGTTTTTATCTGGACAGAACTAAACAATTCAGGCAGTCAGAACAACTAATTGTATCCTTTGCAGGCGCAACCTTGGGCAAACCTGTTTCTAAGGTTACTCTGTCTAGATGGCCAAGAGATTGCATTTCCTTTATTTACACAAAATAGAATCTAAAACTTCCTATGCTGCTGAAGGCTCATTCTACCAGATCTGTGGCGACTTCAGTTGTTTTCCATTCTAAAGCTTCCATGTCTAAAAGTTGTGCAGCTGCAACATGGGCTACTCCACATACCTTTATTACTCATTACAAACTGGATATGGTCTCCAGGGGGAGGGCCTCCTTTGACTCCATGGTGCTCAGAAATGTCCTTTCATAGGGCCACCCAAGATCTAAGGTAGCTGGTGACTCTGTCCCAAGAGTCAAGAATGGATTAAGATTGACAACATCAGATAAAGAAGTTATATCTTACTATAACAGTCCATCTGTGTTATCAATCTTCATCCATTCTTGCATCTCACCTCACCTTCCCCCTCCTTTGGACTCCTGGTGGAGTAACATGCTGTCCTGGGTTTCCCTGTTAGGATACACCATGTACATGGCTTCTGACTTGAGTTAGGAAATCTTTCTGAGAGCTTGCAAACTAGATCTGAGGTAAAGTAGAGAGGTACATTATAGGTAGACCAGTAGCATGAGAGATTTTTTGACTGGGGTGAGCTATGTAACAGCTGGATTAGTTCAGAGGATCAGAACTGTACCCAAGAGTCAAGAATGGATGAAGATCGACAACACAGATGGAATGTTGTGGTAAGACATAACTTATTTTTTTGCTTCATTTAAACCAGCTCATCAGGCTGATTTGAAGTTCGTAAAATTGTTTTACAGATAGCTCTGACTTCTGCAAAAAGAGTGCCTGAGTTGCAAGCTTTCATTGGGTGTCAAATTTATCTAATTTTCCACAAAGTTAGGGTTTCCTCAAAAACGAATCCTTCATTTTTGCCTAAACTATTATGTCAGTTTACTTTGAGCCATCTATCCATCTCTGTCTTCTTTCCAGAACCTAACAATGAAGTAGAAAAGATTATTCATTTTCTGGATGTTTGCAGACAGGTTAGATATTATCTTAACCTGACAGAGCCTAAACATTCAGAAACTCTGATAAGCTCTTAATTTCTTATGAAGGTAAGACATAAGGACAACTTGTGTCAAACCTGTGTCACAGCGATCTATTTCAAATGGTTGTCCCATATTAGCTCATTTTGTTATACCCACCATACTAAGTGTATCTCACCAGGCATATCAAACCATTGGAAATACCCCAGAGGTTCCTAACAAAGAGAATCATAGGTTTAAAATTCCCTAAGCTACCAGAAAAGACTAGAAGCACTGTCCCTCTTTTGTGTGACTTATAGACTCCTAAGAGGAGACCTATGCTTTGCAATCAGGCACTCTTTTGTACTTTCATAAATCAAGAAGTGCCAAAGAACAGCAGAATAAAAGATTTAAACCTGCTCATAAGATCAGTAAAATAAGAGGCGGGGAGACAGCTCTGTTTACTCAGCATCTCCCTCACCTCTGGAATATACTCACCCTACAGATAGAGCAGAGTTGTAAACTACCTTCCTTCAAATAGGACTTAGATGGTTAGATGGGTTTTCCTAAATTAACCCTGGGCATGACTAGCATAGTACTGTTCAAAAAGGGGGTTGTACTGCGTAGGGTGGGGACTGGCAAGGCATAATTGTCACAGGAGTCTGTAGCCTTAAATTTCCATTGATTTCTATAAGTAGTGCCTTTAGTCTGTTATTCATTATACTATATTTTAACACCAGTGTTGATAAGGTAGATCAGCCAGTAGTTCTCAGTCTTGAGGTGATCCTTATTGGGCTTCGAGATTGCTGCAGTAATATACTCATGGGAGACTGGGAAAAGATGCCCACTTAGCTCTATTTACTTGCATACTTCCATCAGCTCAGATTCCTGCCTACCAATAAAATAATGAAACGCTTGGCTGAAATGCTGTCTGTGTACATTTCCCATTGGGTCTCTCTGTTACAGCCTTATTATTTTTGTCCCATCTTAGTATAGCTTATAAGTCCTTTTCATAGCTGATCCTGAATTTTGAGAGCTTTGCTGCCTTTATAAAGTTTTCCACAGTAAGGGTCCGCTCCTGGGAGGGCTTAATAGTATGTCTATACTCACATTATAAGTCCTTAAAGGTTTGGCTTGTCTTCTTTGTTCCATACTCCATTTCTCTGCCTTTCCACTGCCAAGACATACCTTCTTGCTGCTGCTTGAACCACCAAGACATAATTTTCTGTGATGCACTCTTAAAAGGCCCAGCTTTGCATGGCCAATCTCCTCTGGTGCATCTTCAAGACGTTTTATTTGGTTACTCATCTCTTTTGCACTGTTGATCTTCACCCTGAAAATTAATGTTGTTACACCTTTCTCATAAACAATAAAATTAGACACTCCACAGCCACGGCAGAAACAGTTTATTGCAAAACCCAATTAAAATCCAAATTGTATCCACATAAACCAAAATGGTACAATAGTTAAGTGCTTTCACCCGGAACACTCCCAGGCTTCTTCAGAACAGTTTAAAATGTAAAATGTCCAGCCTTTTTTATAACCAGTAGCTTCATGTCATCCAATAAACAGCAATTGTTGGTCTGACTACCCTCCCTTATTTAAAGCCATCCTTCCATAAAATCACTGAATATATAAAATACATCAATCCCAAAATCTAGGAACATTTATAAACAACAAATTACATATACCGCAAAACTACTGTATATGTATGTAAAATGTGTGTACAAAAATATCTAATAAAAATGTATATGTATATATATGCTAATATATACAATTCAAAGGACATTCATAATTTTGCAGCAATCAGTCTAAGCACACTATTAATACTAATGTGGTCATTTAATCCAGTTGGTTTTCCGGTGTCTAATTTAATCTTCCAGAATAACTCTCTGTACTCTAACCTGGCCTCCCAATAACCCCCCCCCCCCCCGGGATCATTTACCACTTGCTCCACCACAAACAATTTTAGCTTAGTATTCCTGCACATCTTAGAGTGTTTATAAAGTGCACTGGTTTCCTTTTCCTTAGCAATGTCATGTATATATTCATACACTTCATACAAACAGCAGAAGACTAAGCACATTTAAGTGCAGGTCATGTAACCAATTTAGATATATGACTGACAAGCAAGAAATCTGTTTACCAGCCAGGAATTATGTTATGAAAGCCTCTGGACATTATAATTGCAACACAGTTGGTGTGGTATATTTGGTGGTATGTGAAACATGCTGGAGTTTTTACATTGGGAAGACCGAAAGGTGTTTGAGAAGGAGAGTGTATGAACATGTACATGTATGCAGGTTGTGGACTAACAATTCTATCTGAATTCAGACACTAGCCCTAATTAACTCTTAATCTCATAGTATCTGTTAATATCTCATGAGCATTGAACAATAATAACCTTAAGAAAAGGCTGTTAAAGGACGTTTTGGGTAGATAAATATTGACTCTCATGTTATTTGAACGGCCGAGCCTTCCCTGATAACCCATGCTGCATAATTAGCATGGTCCATGTGCAACGGAACCTGTAACCTGCTCTACCAAATCTAGTTCCTAATGATTTGCTTTTTTACGAGCTCCTATTCCAATGCTTAAGGCATACTGTACTACCTACACCATATATTAATTTTGTTTATTTAGACTAATATCACTGCATGTATATTGTGATTTTAATCCCTTAGCTAGTATTCTTCTTGTTTCACGGAACACTACATTGTATCGCTCGATTGTATAGAACAGCTCTCACCTGTATTTATTATACCTTGCAACAAAGTCTAACTAGCTTAATCATTAATTATATAACAGCTAATTGCATTAACTAACTTTGTTTATTTAGGCTAATAGCCCTCAAAGAATATTGCGACTGTAATCCCTTAGCCAGTAATCAGGTTTTTCTTTACTGAGCGCTACACTGTAGCGCACAGCTGTCTGGAACAGCTCTCCCCTGTGTATTACTATTCCTTACTTCAAAGTCTAGCTAGCGAAATTCTCTAATATATAATAGCTATTTTCCTTCTAGCAATTTCCTCCAATTCTGTGTTAATTTTTCGTTTTATTTGTCTTATGACAAGCATTACGCCTTGCAAAACATATTAATGTATTTCTGCCTATGCTTTTGATGTCACTTGTTTGGTATTCTTGTCCTACGAATCTTACAGATTGTACAGCCCCTCTGCCTCACAATTTAGTTTCCTGATTAAGCTGAGCCCTTGGCATTTGAAGCGTACTTTACCTACCACAGCTCCTTATTAGCTTCTCAATTGTTTTTGCTGTGCTTTTCACTTTGAACGCCACTGCAACCTGAGCGTTTGTTTTATCGCCACAATATAGCGTCCTGTTTAAGCTGAGCCCTTTCTTATACTCTCAGTAGTTTCAGCATTATAAGACATTAAAGTAGCCAGTAAACACCATAAAATACTTCCCTACTATTGCATAACTATCAAGGTATCTATGTTCTATCTGCCCATCTCCTGAAATTGTAAATAATTCTTATGTTAACATATGTAACTGTTTTTTTCTGAGAGAATTGCTGATTGTGAATTGTTAATTATACTTGTAATATACATTTTCCTCCTGTTGTAGACTGATTTATATTAGTCTGTTAGAACCATAAAGTACTGTTGTTTAATGTGTTCATTCAATTTAAACTGTGTCTACACAACTCTTTTCCCTACACTCAATATTGCATCTCTAAGCCTTCTATCTTCTCTTTCTCTCTCTCTATATTACCAGCACTGTGTTCCAGTTTGTCCCTGCAACAGCTACCTGCTTTGTCCCTTCAGGAAGTCTCTGAACATTAGGGCAACTAAGAGAAACCACCTAACATCTCCCTGAAAACCTTGACCTCTGAAAAGGTATTGAACAGTATGTATTGGCACGGACTCTGAAGGGTTACATATTAAGCAACTGCTTCTAAACAAAATTGTAATTTTACTAGTCTTAGCATACTATTCAGGCAGGCTAGCCAGCAGCCTACCCCCCCCTTCACAGCTTTCAACTTTTTCCTCTAATATTCTAACCCCCTTTCATTATCTGATTCTTCTCTTTTGCACCTTAGTCCCCCATACCCACCCAGACAAGACCATTGCTATACTATAAATGACCACCAGGTGGCGTTTTGTGAACTAACTTTCTATAAAGAAAGCTTTCTGATCTGCAATTTCCTACCCCATTTTGTAACCGTTCTAAAATACTAGCTTCTGCTCTGTATTTCCTACATCTTTTCTGTAAGCTTTCTGTAGCCTGACCCCTAGTCACGCTGTTCTTAGTCCCCTGATACACTTATCTATCACCTTTTCTTCTTTCCCCAAGGAATCCTGCCATCAGCGCCCTCTACCCTTACTTCCTGCCTCTATTCCTTCACACCTCTGAATATTGTCCACCTTTCTCCCACCATCAGACTTACCTGTTGGTTTGCTCTCTCTTTACTGATTGTCTCCTGCCACATTTTGCTCTCTTGTCTCTACCCGCTTCGTTCGCCCTGCAGGCTCACTCCGCTCCCCTACCCTACCCCCAATTCCCACCCACCCCCACTACCTCTACCTTTATAGCCACTAAACCACACCTACTTCCTCCCAACTATCAAACCCTTCCCCTTCCTCTTCCCATCCCCTCCCACCCCTCTCCATACTCACATGACAACGTCCCCCTCATCCTTCTCGAAACAATTTCACACCTCACCAACACCACAACATGTCTCTAAAATATTCATCCCTCCCAATTCAACTGTTACTCCTTTTAAGCCTCACTTATTTTTACTTTCTTACACAACCTTCTCTCATCAACCACTCTACCCACTTACATACCACCTTTCATCTCCACACATCAAAATCTCACTACAATAACCAAATCTCTCCTAACCTTTACCCCCTCAGCAACAACCTATGTTTTCACTATAAACTTATCCTTCCTCATAAAACCATCACACCCTCCTTATTCTCCATATCTCCCTCTAATCCTTCTACCCACTCCACCCAAACAAAACAACCCAAATACCTCTTCTTCCTAACTCGACTTCTAACTGCAATACTTTTATCAGGTGATATACACCCTAACCCAGGTCCAAACCACTCCTCCTCTAATTCTAAATCCATTTTATTCACATCTCTTAATGCACAAAGCTTAGCAAACAAAATTCCTAACCTTCACGCATGGGTACTCCATAACAAACCTGACATCATAGCCATTTCTGAAACCTGGCTAAAACCCCACATTAAGGATGCCGAGATATTACCACCAAACTACTTAATCTTTAGATCAGACAGATCCCACAAAAAGGGTGGTGGAGTAGCTCTATTCTACGCATCCTCCCTATGCCTAACACCTTACAACAAAATCATTCCCCAGTTTTCTAATGCAGAACTAATACTAGCTCATCTCCAGCTGAATACACACAAATTTATTTGTATAGCCTCTCTCTACATTCCCCCTGGAGATAATATCCCAATACTTGAAAACATCCTCTCCTGGCTATCAAGTAACATCCATAATGAAACTATAATCATGGGAGATACCAATATTAATTGGTCCTCCATACAGTCACCTACACACACCCTCAACATCAACCTTTTCAAATAATCTCAACTAATCAACTCAATAACTAGGCCATCCAACGACTTTTCAAGTGGCAACATCTTAGACTGGATTCTAGTCTCCTATCCCCATAACTAACCTGACAGTGGAATCCTTCCTGACCCCCTCAGTGATCATCTTCACTAGACGTCTTCCAACTCCCTTACAAGTTACTCACAACTATATAACTACCAGATTCCATAAAGACTTCAACCCCGAAGCTTTTTCCAGCAACCTTAAGTCTATTAACTGGACTCCCTTAAAAACCCTACCACTCGAAAATGCAGTAACCCACTTTAATACTATCTTCCTAAACATTCTAAATAATCATGCTCCCTTAATAACCAAAAGAATAAAAAGGAAAGCCATCCTCTGGTTAACGAAAAATACACTTACCTCCATACCTCTCAGAGATAAAACTTGGGCACAATACAAGAAAAACAAATCTACATTAAACCTCAATCAATACAAAACTATCTGTAACTTAGTAAAAAAAAATTATCTCAATAGACCAGCAAAACTACTTCATCCAACTTCAAAACAATCATAAAACTAACCCAAAAAATTCTGGGCAGGTATAAATTCACTCTTAAAACCTGGTACTACTGAAAACCCAAACCCCAGCCCAGACTCACAAGACATAGATCTTGCTACACAGTTCAATTCTTTCCTCATAGACTCTATTTCCAAACTTACTTCTTCTTTTGCACACACCAATTCACCTCCTACCCCATCTACTCACAACCAACCTCCCCCTCCTACTCCTTTCTCTCATTCACCCCCACCTCAACCTCACCCTTTTTCAGTTAAACCTACTCCAACATCTACCATAAGAAAACTCCTACAGAAATTAAAACCATGCACCAATGCCCCTGACAACATTCCCTCATACTATCTCAGTATAGCTGCTGATGCCATTGCCCTCCCTATCAGCATCCTCATCAATCGCTCTATCCAAGAAGGTCTTGTCCCCGAAACCTGGAAAAAAGCTTACATTATCCCTCTACACAAAGGTGGAAATAATACTAACATCTCCAATTTCCGTCCCATAGCCATCCTCTCTCCCATTTCTAAAGTCCTGGAGAAATGTATCCACCTTCAACTCCTTCCCCACCTCTTGGACAACAATCTTCTAACCCCTACCCAACACGGATTCAGACCCCATCATAGTACTATGACAGCCCTCCTATCCTTCCTTGAAACTGTGAATAAAGCTAGAGATTCTGGACTCATTGTATCTACCACTTTTCTTGATCTTTCTAAGGCCTTTGATACTATCTCCCATAACCTACTTCTTACTAAACTATCTAATCTAAACCTTTCTCTCACTTCACTCAACTGGTTTAACAGCTATCTCTCCATAGGCAACAAGCAGTCAAGTGGAAAAAAGCTACTTCCTCCTTTCTAAATACCCCTACAGGTGTCCCACAAGGCTCCATTCTGGGCCCCCTTTTCTTTAATATTTTCATTAATGACTTTTACCACGCTATCCCTCAGGCTAATATTATTCAATATGCAGATGATTCCACAATCATCTGCACTGCCTCATCCATACCAACTCTACTAAAGCTTACCCAGGATGCCTTCTCCACCACTGAAAATTGGATGAAAGACAACCATCTAGCTCTTAATGCTTCAAAAACCAAACTCATGATATTTACTCCTTCAAAAACTACTAACATCGATCGTAAATCATTCTCCATCTACAGCCAAAATAACATCCCCCTTGAGCTTGTATCAGAAACCAAACTATTAGGAGTCCAAATTGATGACAAGCTTAAATTCCATTCCCATCTACTACAAAACATTAATAAAACCCACCAAAAACTTGGCATGTTCTACCGTCATAATAGTTTCCTCAGCTCAGCTACCAAGATTACTCTCTCAACTACATTTCTCTTACCCTCCCTTCTCTATGGAGCACCCCTTCTTACTAACCTACAATCTTCCCTCAAAACCAAACTATCCTCTTGTTACAATAAAATTGCCAAATTTGCCACTTCTAACAAATCATCAACACACCACTGTGAACCACTCCACAAACTGAATTGGTTAGAAGTACCCAACTACCTCTCATATACCCAACTCACATATGCTCACAAACTGATTTTCCAGCCATCCCTCTTCCCCTCACTCTCTTCTACCTTTAAAATGCACCACACACAAAGACATCTAAGATCAAACAATCAAAACCTCATAGAAATTCATAGACCCCTCCACCCTCCTGGACAAAACCTCCTGTCCTTCTCACTAGCACGCTTATGGAACTCCCTTCCTCCCTCTATTCGTACCATTACAAGCCTCCCATCCTTTAAAAAATCACTCCACTCTTATCTAACCTCCACATGGGAATGCTCCTGCTCTCACCCTTCATAACCTAGTATTTACTCTAGCAACTTTTTCTCTTCTGACTGTCTAAACACCAGGTAGCATTACTCATGGCCTTCCTGTATACTACTCTAACTCTGCTCAAAAAAATAAAATTATAGATATATTGTTACTCTTATTACATGTGTTTTTAGCTGTCTCTGCATGTTTAATTACATAAACTGTACAATGTTTAAACCCCATCAAATGTATATCTATATCCTCACCTTTGTGTTATCTGTATGTGGAGCTTTTTCTCAATGTTTAACCCCATGTAATGTATATGTATATCCTCATCTTTGTTTAATCTGTATGTGGAGCTTTTCTCCCCAGGACTCCATTGAAAACGGGTTCTTTGAGCCCAATGGACTATCCTGGTTAAACAAATGCAAATAAAATAAATAAAATAATACTGCTAAGTCACCATTTCAGTTACAGAATTGAAAAGAAGATAAGTTATTTTTCTTGAAGGCAATGGCAGCTTTATTTCTTCCCTTTAATCTTCTCTTCAACCTTCCTCATAGAATTGAGATACTTTTGCATCCCTTGTCCTGCTTCCTTCCTAGGGGGATGTCGCAGTCTTCTCTTCTGTTTGCTCCACATGCTGCACTTTCATGTACCCTTGGTCATCACTTGACAGGAAATAGTTATTTACTTTATTCTGCCTTTGTTTACTAGGATAATCTGACTGGGTTTGAAAGATAAACTCCTTTTCAGTGGAGGCCCTGGGAGAAAAGTTCCATCGGTCTATTACATGGAATACAACAATTATTAAGGATATTGTACATGGTAGAAGTCAAACACAATAGAATATTATATAAAGTGGGTTGAAATGGAAAGGCGTAGATCAGTAATACAGGAGACACTTTATGGAGTAACAATTGGTCTAATGAGCTGTTTTTTATTTTTCAATTTTATTTATTTATTTTTACAGAGTAGAAGGAGTAATGGAAATGTAAGATAGATTGAGAGAGTGTAAGAGAGAGTACATGATTTTCTTCTGTGCATTACTTCACTGGAGAATAGTGGTTGAGCTGCGAGTTCCTTGGACAGTCTTCAAAAGTCTAAAAGTCCCTTATTCACCTAATGCCATTACCAGGATATGTTGCTCATCTGTAGTTTCTTCCACTGAGATAGATGCAGACTTCCCTGGCTGGTTGCTCAGTTTTGGCCTCTCCATCACTCTGGAGCCCAAACCTTTGCACTGGGAGGAAAAAGAAACATTCACTGCACTATAAACATGATGATTTCCCATTCAAGAAAGACAGAGCTGTTTTAGGAGTTGTGAAAAATATCCTTTTTGTGCCTTTTACCCACAGGCCTTCTGGGTAGCTTAATGATAAAGTGAGGTCATTCTAATACACAACCTCTGCACTTTTCTGTTATTTTCCTTTGGTTAGCAGCAGCAAACTCATGGGAAAAGCATGCCTTCTGGCCTACCAGCGCAAATGGTTATCCACTTTCACAATCTTAAGAAACTCCATATATCCAGGGACAATGATTTTCAGTTTTCAAAAAATGAAATTCTGTTTTTATAAGATGAGATCTTGGAAATATACCCATGATTTTTAATGTAATTTTCTGTCATTATAGTGATTTCATTATAATTTTCCTCTGGATTAAGATATTTTGAACATTAAAATATAAAATGGATTATATGTATGAGGGATAAGACACCAAGTAGTACAAACAGAGAAAGTAATTCTACCGAAACCACAAACTGGAGACTTACTCTGGAAAAATGATTAAGCATTTTTGTTTTTTAATAACATACAATAGAACGTCTTCAAAATATAACTAATGACATAGAAATCTGTTCAAATACGAATGTTAGGGTCACATGACCTATTAGAACAACCAATAAAAATGTTGCATATAAAAATCAAGCCAATGAACTTGTCCCCTTTGGAATAAGGAAATTATTCCAATAAGTACCAAATTAAACAGATAAAATAAACCCAGGTAACAGATTAGATGCTGAGCAGATCAAAATCCAGGATTAAATGACTCTATTAATATTAAATGTTTCTTATTAGCATAAAGGATATAATAATGTTAATGGGACTGATTTTATCTGTTTAATTTGGTAATTAGTGCAGTAACTTCCTTATTCCAGTTTGTGGTTTTAGTAGAATTATTTTCTCTGTTTGTACTACTTGGTGTCTTATCCCTCATACATATAATTCATATTAGCTCCACTATTTATAATTATGTATAAAGTGTTATAAGTGATATTTAATATAATGTAAAATGGAACAACAGTAAAAATGTCTGGAATTTCCTGTATTAGAAACCAGGACCATGTGTATGTCAGCCCTACACTTACACCTGTTGTCACAGGAATATTGAAATAAAACTTGTATATTTTCCTCTTCATTACTATAAACTGGACTGTCACAACAGTAAAATATGTTGCACTTTCTTTTTTTTTTTTCAACAAACATCTTTATAAAATTTTCACATATGTCATAGGCAATCTTACATTTATATAAATGAAAAACAAAAAAATGGCACCACTTTAGTTAGAAACAGTATACATCACAGATAGCATTGAAAGAACTGTAGTTGCAATCATTATACATCACTTATAATGCATCCAGTCATTGCCAGTTAAGCATTATATGGCTCATTCAAATCTTGCCTCTTAAACCTCATTCCTGTTCTGCATATATCCCACAATTCCCATTTTTCCTATATTTACTCCTTCCCTTTTCTGAAGATCCCAATTCCAGTTGTTTTGTCTATATTACCATATTCACTACTTCTAGTAAAGTTGGTCTAGACTTTGATTTCCATTTTCTAGTAATTGCTTTTTTTGGCAGTCACCATAATTAAGCTCAGCAAGGCTTTACTGTGTCAAAGCAATTCTGATTCTGTATCATAGCTCAAAAAATCATCTCCGCAGTCAATCCAAGCTGCTCACCCAGGATCTTCAACAGAGTGGTCTGCAGGGAATCCCTAAAGTCTGCCAGCTCATTACACACCCAAAAAATATGTTCCCAGCTTCCTCTTTCTTGCTTGTCACACCTCCAACATTTGCTATCCAGCTAATGAAAAATTCTTTGGAGTCTACTTTGAGTATAAAATAGCTATGTAAACACTTCCAGGCAAAGATCCTAAATCTTCTAGACTTTGTTGCATATTTGGGAGATGTGCATATATCCCCCATTGTCTCTTTGTGAATTGCTTATCCAATCTCCCTTTCCAATCCTTTCTAAACTCCTCTGATTGATTCTTATAACTATCATGCATTATTTTATATGCTTTACTATTTATTCCTTTTTTTCACAACAGCTTCCATTCTAGATTCTATTAAAAACTGCTGGTGTTTCATTCAGGAGCCCCCATTTCTTTCTCTTTGCCTATACTCTGATATCAGTCCTTGATAGGGAAGGCAATCTCTAACCTGCAGTCCAAATAAATTCTTGGCCTCTTCCAATTTTATTACCTTTCCCTTTCTAGTTATTTGCTCCCAGTACTTTGCTTCCTTTGACAGTTTTCTCAGATAAATTCCAGCCCCCTCCTGCCTATTATCTGTATCCCTGACCACAGTCATCCCTCTCGGCAAAATCTCTTTTCTCCATTGGCATACTGGTTTGGTTCTTAGAACACTCCCTGCTATTTTTATGAATATAATACTCTGCATGATTTTTGTTGTTCTCCTTAAGAAGCTGCATCCAAAATTCCAATCTCTTCTTATTTCTTGAGCTTCCTCCCTCTGTCAGCATCATTCCTTTCCACTTAGAATTATAGTTTTCTGCTTGTGCTATGTATTTTGTTGCTCTAAAATAGCCCCTCAAATTGTGTAATCCTAGTCTGCCTTGTTCATTTAGAAGAATCAATGTATCCCACTTGACCCTTGCTATCTTTTTTTAATTGCTATCTACAGCTTCTCTTCTGGTTGATAAAAATATGCCTGACCTGTGTATAAGACTAAAGGGACTAAAAACATTTTAATGGCTTGTATCTTAGTATCTATATCCACATAACAAAGCTTCCAGTTTCTCATTTTTTTGTATTATCTTCTTTTTAGTCTCTTCCCACATATCCTTAGTTGCCACAACAAAGTCATTTCTAATCAATATTCCTAAATACTTCATTTTATCATGTCCTCATAAATATGGATATTATTGGACCAATTTGTGTGAGGATACATAATTTACCACCATTACCTTTGTTTTAGCTTCATTAATTTTGTATCCTGAGAAGATCTGAAATTATCTTAAAATGTTCCACAACACTGTAATGCCCCTTTCTGGTTTTGTCATGTATAAAATAATATCATCTGCAAATAGTGCCAGCTTTTCCTGGCTACTATACTAATTATATCCTTGAATTTCCGAGTCCCTTATTTTATTTGCCAGTGGTTCTAAATATAATGCAAACAACAAAGGGGAAAGTGGACAACCCTGCCTGGTTCCACTACTTAAGCAGAAATTATCGGATAGGACCCCACCCATTTTAATTTGCACCTCTGATCTTTCATATATTCTTCTAATCAACCTTACAATTGTATCAGAGAAAGCAAATGCTTCTATTGCCCTGCTCATGAAGTCCCAGTTTACTATGTCAAATGCTTTCTCTGCATCAAGACCCACCAATAAAAGTGGTATTTTCTTACATTCTGCTTCCCTCTGGATCATCAATGTTCTGTTAATATTGTCAAATGTTTGCCTCCACAAAACCACACTGATCCATATCTGTCAATTTTGGTATCACTTTTGCCATTCCTTTAGCCATTATAGACATAAACACTTTATAATTGTGGTTTAGTATTGAAATGGGCCTGTATGAAGCTGGATCCAATGGATCTTTACCCTCTTTAGGTATTACTGTTACTACCACCTTCTTCCAGGATGCTGGTACTTAAGTATCTTCCTCTTAAAATACTGTTAAACAAAACCTTCCAGATCCTTGTCAGTTTTTCCCTCTTAACTTCCAAACTTCCACAGAAATACCATCTATTCCTGGGGACTTTCCTGTAGTTTGGTTATACATAGCCATTTTTATCTCATCCCTTCCTATCCTAACTGTTGGTAATTGAGCTTCATCTACCTCTAACTTTGGCTTATTTAATTCTTCCATAAACATTTCCATTTATCTTTTCTTGGTTTCCATATTTCTCTGCTTTATATAAACTTTCATACAATTTCTGAAATATTTCTAATATTTATACCGGGTCTGTTGTTATCCTCCTTGTTATAGGCTTCCTAAGCTTGGTGACAGCCCTTTCCACTTTCTGTTGCCTGAGTTGTTTTGCTAAAAGTTTTTGTGCTCTAAAATTATTATCAAACAACAGTTCTAAACTTGTGCATAGTATCGTGGTAATCCCTTATTTTCTGTTTAGCATTCTGCAGTTGCTCCTTTTCTTGTTCTGAGGTATTCCCCCTATTTCACTATACTTTAACATTTGTCAATAATCCTAAATAATTCTTGTTACTGTTTAACCATTATCTCCCTTTATGTCCACCCTAGTTTTAAACTCCACTTTAATTTTATCCCACTCCCTAGCTATGTTTGTAGAAGAAAATTCTATTTTCTCTAGTAGCTCCTGAATTAATTATGAAACCCATTCCTAAAATTCCTCTCTTTTCAAGCAATAGGTGAGAAAGCACCAGTGTCTCATTTTTATTTCATTACCTTGCGTTTTTATTTTAGTTACTATTGGCACCTGATCTAAAATAGTTATTGAGTGCGTTTCAAGACCTTCAATTAAATGCACATGTTCTTGTGAGATCTAAAATCTATCTAGCCTAGCCCAGATGTTCATCGTGTTTCACTGTTGCAGTCATTACTCTTGGGTTATCCTGCTGGCAGGCTACCCCACAGTCAGCCAGAATTTCAAAGTCTAGGTCCGGTGTCGGTTGCTGTCGCCTCTTCCCTGACAGTGTGCCAGGGGTATAAAAGATGCAGCCGATGCCATTTTCTTCAGTCTTTCTTGCCGCGTGGTGCCCGAAGCAAAAGCAGTTCGCAAGTGCCGGTCGGCCGACTCCTGTGATTTTCAAATCTGAATTTCGGAACCAAAGTCTTCATTAAAGCTAAGTACCCCGTTGGGGAAACTTTTTTCTTGCTCCAGACTGATGTCAGAAAAAGTTAACAATTGTATTTCTTGTGGGAAGCAAATACCTCATAAGGATTTTCACTCTTACTGTATTCCTTGCCTAGGCCCTGACCACAACGTTGCTAGCTGCCGGTTTTGTGCTAGATTCAACCAACGCACTATCAAGCGTCGGTTCGATTTTGCATGGCCGAAGATTTAATTATATAATGCCGGCAGAACAGCCGACAACCGGAATTTACAAAAAAAACCGCAAGGACAAGGATAGGTATCCGAGGTCCAAAACCGATGATGAAGCCTCTTCTAGGCCAGTCGCCGGTTCTCAGTGAGGCGCTTTCACAACCCCTGGCGCCCGCTACCTCAGAGCCACAGGCCGCTACCGACTCGCACGTGGAGCCGACTGGGCCTCTGGAAACTCAAGGTATTGGACTCTCGGAAATCAATCCCTCAGATGGGTCCGGAGCCGCTGAGCAGGCATCGGCTTCTGAGGGTGTCTTCAGACCTACACAACTATATGTTAAGCCATCTTCAGCTTCAAAGACAAAGACTAAAGCAGCTCTAAAGACAAAGAAACAAGTACAGCATTCTCCTATTCAGACTTCCATGCCTAAAAAACAGATGCTCAAAATGGCCGAAGACCTAATTACTTTGATCAGGGGCTCCCATCCCCCTCCTGATAAGAGGCCTAGACAAGAGACAGAGTATGATTCTTCTGATCAGGTATCTATTTCCTCTGATTCTTCTTCTGAATAGGATTACTCCATGTTTCCCTATGATGATTCTTATGCTGAAGTATCCATTTCTTGAGCCTCTCCTCCTGAGGACTATTCTTTTGGGGAAACACTGCATACTATGAGGGAGCATTTCCACTGGGAGAGCCAAGAATATTCTGAGTCTAAGAAAAGGCTCAGAGACTTCCTGCTTCTTCCTCAGCACAGACCCCTTGCCATTCCACCTATTCTAGACATTGTAGTTTTTTTTTCAGAGTCTGGACTGTCCCCTGACTCTTTACCCCCTGCACCTGCTAAGCCAGACAGATACTACAGGGTCCCGGATTCTCATAAATTCCTATATAAAAACCCTGCTGCTGACCCAGAAACTATATCTCAGGGTCCCAAGGGGGGGGGTTAAGGCTTCCACTGCATAAAACCCTGTCCCCTCTGATACGGATTCTAGGGCTCTAGACAGATGGGGGAAAAAAGTATACACTTCTGCCACCCTGGCTGTAAGGGCTTTAAATTGTCAATTTCATATGCTTAAATATCAGTAATATTTAATGTCACTACTTAAACAGAAAATGTTGACAAATACAGAATGTTCAGAGAACAGGATTTACTACGTGCAACTGAACAAGTGGGAAAGCATACTTTGCAATGTGGTTATGATTCACTGGAGGCCTCTTGCAGGGCTGCTGTTACAGGTTCTGTTATTAGAAGGCATGCTTGGTTAAAGGAACAAAATCTTTCTGATCATGTTAAAGCAAAATTATTAGATGCACCATTACAGCATGATACTTTGTTTGGTACTAAAGCAGAAGAGGTGTTGGAAAACATGGAGGATAAAGCAAAATACATGCACACAGTCAAGGATTTCTTACAGGTACAGCCACCCAGGTTTAGCAGGAACTGGCCTTCTAAAAATTGGTCCTTTCCAGTCTCAGACAGACCACAAAGAGGCAGATACAGGCGTCCCAGAGGCAGATCTCAGCCCCAAGGTCATACAGGCCTAAACAATGGGGTGCTCCTACCTCCAAAAGCAGAGAAGACAAATCACAACCTTACAGGAAACTGTCCCAATGATTTTCCTCTACCAGTTCCAAGCAGTTTTCTTTTGACAGCTCCCTTAGAGGGGAAAACTAGCACTTTTTTCATCAACAAATCGGTTCTGAACATAGTGTCCCAAGGCTACAGGTTCCATTTTCACACTCTACCAAGGTCAAAGGGCATGCCAGACCTGCCACACAATCAATGGGCAGAGGCACAAAAACAAATTACAACCCTCATGGACATGAGGGCCATTCAGCAAGTACCACAACAAGAGCAGGGGCAAGGATTTTACTCCAGACTTTTCCTAGTACCCAGGAAGGACAAAATCTGGAGACCAATTCTGGACCTGTCTATACTAAATACGTTTCTGGAAGTTCCAAAATTCAAGATGTTGACTCTTCAGCAGCTACTGCCCATGCTGGGCAAGAGGGCTTGGCTAGTAACTTTGGACCTAAAAGAGGCATACCTGCATGTCCCAATCAGACAATCTTGCAGAAGATACCTCAGATTCATAGTTGGCTCAATGCATTATCAATTCTCTGCACTGCCCTTTGGCTTATCTACTGCGCCCAGGGTCTTTATAAAATGCCTGGCACCAGTAAATGCGTTTTGCAGACAAAAAGGAATTCAAATATATCCCTACTTGGATGACTGCCTAATTCAAGCAGAGAACAAAGACAGTCTTTTAATGCATCTGGGGTTTTTAAAAAGATTACTAATTGGCCTAGGGTACACAGTAAACGAAAAGAAATCAAAACTAGTGCCCTCTCAAGAGATAATATTCCGGGGTGCAAGCTTAAATACAACTGCCCAGATGGCTTATCTCACGCCAGACAAGCAAAAACAACTGACTACTTACTTCAAGAAATTGGCAACAAAAACCCACTTATCTGTAAGGAAAATCCTGCAGGCCTTGGGTTTCATGGCATCCTGCATTCTACTAATTCCATATGCCAGACTGCATATGAGGAAACTAAAATGGTATCTGAAAAGTGTTTGGACTCAGCATTGCCACAGCCTGGAGACAGTAATTGCACTCATTCCCTGCCTACAACACGTGTTTCGATGGTGGGCAGAAGCCTGTCACCACAACAAGGGTCTGCCATTCAGTTTACCTACAGCCAGACAGACACTGACAATGGATGCATCAGATTATGCCTGGGGGGCCCATATGGCAGGAAAATGTATTCAGGGCACATGGCCTGCAATCCAGATGCATCTTCACATCAATCAAAAAGAGATGCTAGGTATTCAAAATGCCTTGACAGCTTTCAAGGACCTGCTTCATCCAGGACAATTACTGATAAAGACAGACAACACTACGGTCATGTGGTACATAAACAAGCAGGAAGGTACTCATTCCTACCCCCTCAGCAGACAAGCAGTGACCTTATGGGATACAGCATTGGCCTTTCAAGTTCACCTGCAAGCACAATTCCTGCCAGGAAAAACAAATAATCTGGCAGATGAACTAAGAAGAATCATCATGGATCCCCACAAATGGAAACTGGATCCACAAGTCTTCAGGATGATAATAAGGAAATGGGGATGCCCAGACATAGATCTATTTGCCTCCCCTCACAACTGTCAATTGCAGAGATTTTGCACAAGGATTTACCATAAGCAAGCATGGAAAGTGGATGCCCTGTCATTCAGCTGGAAAAAATCTAACAGTATATGCTTTTCCCCCACTACCTCTCCTTCCCAGAGTACTCCTAAAGGTCAGACAAGAGAAGCCAAAAATGATTCTGATTGCACCAGATTGGACACACCAGCACTGGTACCCAATCCTAAAGAGCTTGTCTCCAGGTCCAGCATGGATATTGCCTCAAACGTCTCACTTGCTGACCCAACAAAACAATCAGATCCTGCACAGCCATCTCAGGACCTTAAATCTGGCGGCATGGCGGATAATGTAGGCATTCAGAACACTCCTCTTTCAAAAGCTGTTATGGATGTTATCTTGGAGGCCAGGAGGCCCAATACCAGAAAATCTTATGCAGAAAAATGGAAGAGATTCTGTGCTTTGAACCAGGAACAAGGCATTGACACGTCTGTACCAAACATTCCTCAGATTTTACAATACCTGACTGAGATGCTGAACAAAGGCCTTTCTTTCTCATCAATTAAGATTCATGCCTCTGCCATTTCTGCACAATACAATACGGAACCACCTATCTTTTCTCATCCTTTAATAAGGCAGTACCTCAGAGGGGCCAAAAACAGTAGACCTCCAATTAGAGCACCAATTCCGGCCTGGGACCTCAATTTTGTTTTGGAAAAACTCACGCTGCCTCCTTTCGAGCCAGCATCAACAGCGGATATTAAATTCTTATCCTGGAAAACAGCTCCGCTCCTAGCCATAACCTCTGCAAGGCGAGTCTCGGAGTTGCAAGCACTCATGACTGTGGAACCTTTCATCATTTTTTATCCAGACAGGGTTTCTCTGAGGACAAACCCTACATTTATGCCTAAGGTGGTGTCCAGTTGTGGTCTCAGTCAAACCATTCACTTGCCTACCTTTTACCCAAATCCACAGAACAAGGGTGAGAAAAATCTGCATTCTTTGGACATACACAGGCAGTTATGCTTCTTCTTGGACAGAACTAAAGCTTTCAGAAAGACTGAGCAACTTTGTGTCATATGCTGCAGGATCACAAGGAAAGGCTATCTCAAAACAGACCATTTCTAAATGGATAGGCCATTCCATCCATTTCTGCTATTTTCAACATGGCAAATCAGTGCCTAAGGGCATTAGGCCTCATTCCACCAGAGCAGCAGCCAATTCAACAGCCTTCCTCAGAGTACCACCAACCAAAGAAATCTTAGAGGCTGCAACTTGGAGTTCAGTGCACACCTTTACAAAGCACTACCACTTGCCTCTCTACTCTAAGTCCAGAGCAGGCTTCGCCACTGCAGTTCTGCAGGGCCTCATAGCCTCTCCTAATCCTATTTAGTCCAGCCACCCTTCCTCAGCTTTGGGATTCAACCCAAGAGTAATGACTGCAACAGTGAAACACGATGAACATAGTACAGTTGTGTACCTACCATAAATGTAGATGTTCGAGTGTATTCACTGTTGCAGTCCAAGTTACCCACCCACCATCCCCCTTCTCTTTGCTGGGACTTATCTGCACTTCGCTATCCTATACAACCTTTTTGGTGTATTTGCTTGTAGATGAGGGAAATGTTATTTTTGTGTATGCATTTCTTATTTATATATTTTTCAGCCTACCTATTTGGGGCACCTGACATCTGGGGCAAGAAAAACGGAAGAAAATGGCGTCGGCTGCATCTTTTATACCCCTGGTGCACTGACGTCAGGGAAGAGGTGACAGCAACCGATGCCAGACCTAGACTTTGGAATTCTGGCCGACTGTGGGTAGCTTGCCAGCAGGATTACCCAAGAGTAATGACTGCAACAGTGAATACACTCGAGCATCTACATTTATGGTAGGTACACAACTGTATTTTTTTGTAAATTGGTGAGTACTATGTAAATTCATTCTGAACTCCTAGTACTGAATTCACATTTTCCATGCTAAATATTTTCATAAATTTCTTCAAAAATCTACCCTCCTTTGTTATATTTTCTCTTCTAGACCCCCAGACACATCTTCACTCTTGCAAACCAAATTCCAGTCTCTACCTATAAGTAATATTCCTTACTGAAAGCCGATTATTTCTTCCAGAACTTTTTTAAGCTCCATTATAGCAGTTTTGCGGGGGGGGGGGGTGTAAATGCATGCAAGTGTAATCTTCCTCCCTAGCCAGTAGCCCCTTAATACTATGTATCTTCCATTAGTATCTTTTTTTTTTTCCTTCTTCTATCACTATTGGAGCTCATCTTGCAATTAATATAAGTACTCCTCTTTTCCTTTGCCCCAGATATTCTGCTGAATAACTATCCTGAAAACCTTTCTTTATCAAATTCACATTTTTATTTTTATTTTATTTTATTTAACATTTGTTTACCATCAAAGTCCAACTTGACACAGGTCCTTTTTCAGCAGAGGCCCAGGGAGAACAGCTGCAGAAATTTTAATGCTTGGCTTACAATAATCAGTAAAGTATAATGTAGACAAAATGTAGCATACATAAGAAAATACAAATTTGTTACAGCATGGCAACAAAACCTAGGCTTTGAACATAGCTATTACTATATGTAAAGTATGACTAATGTCAAGATATACGGTTAAGACAAGCCGATAGGAAATAAAAGATTAAATACCGGGGAAGAAGTTGGATATGGGGTATACTATGATGTATCAGAGTGTTAATGAGGGGTTAGTACAGGAACAAGACCATTTATTTTTTAGATAAGCTTTAAGTGATGGCTTAAAGTGGTTAGTGGACAAGATTGAGAGAATGGAGTTAGGAAGGGAGTTCCATATACGAGATATATAGCTGGAAAATAAAGATTTTCCTGAGTGTTGTTGGCCTTGGAGATGGTGAGTAAGTTCTTGTTATTAAAGCAAAGTGGTCTGCTGGAACTGTAAGGAAGGCTAATATTTTGTAGTGCAGGGATTCTGGTTGGTTGTGTTACAGTTTTGTGAGTTAGGGAGAGTTGGTTGTAAAGTATAATGTTGGGAAGTTCAAGCCAGTCTAATATCCTTAAAGTTGTACACTGATGTGTTCTATATGGGCAGTCAGATGCAAACTTAGCAGTTTTATTATAACATGCTTCTAGCTTAGATAAGTCAGTTTCCTAAGATTAGTTAAAATTGAGGCATATAGTAGAGTGGAGAGCAGATAGGTTTGTGCTAATGTAATTTTGGCCATTTTGGTCAGTTACCTTTTGTGCCTATATAGACTTCCAAGTTTCTTATGGACTTTTTTTTTATTGTTAGGGAGACATGCAAGTCAAATTTTAGGTTATTTTTTAGTTCCACTCCAAGAAGCTTTGTATGGGTTGTCGGGGAGATGACCGTATTATCTTTGGCTATTACATTAAATGGTGAGCATAAGATAGATGTCTTGTTAGGTTGGAAGAGTAATAATTTAGTTTTGTTTGGGTTCAGGATTAGATGGACATTGGCTAACCATGTTTTAACAGATGTGAAAGATTGCTGTGTTTGAGAATGAAGAGCTAATAGAGAAGTGGCAGCACAATTAAGTGTTGAATCATCTGCATTCTGTATTATAGAACTATGTGGAGTAGCTGTGTGTAGATTATTATTAAAGAGGGAGAAAAGGAGAGGGCCTAAGATAGATCCTTGGGGACACCAATGGATAAAGGAAGGTGTGGAGATAGGTCACCTTGTCATAGAACAGATTGTTGAGAGACAGATAAATAGTTATTAAACCAAGTTGTGGCAGATAGTGAGAAGGATAGTTCAGTTAGTACATCTATTAGTTTGGAATGGGAGAGCATATCAAAAGCTGTTGATAGGTCTAGAAAGATGGCAGATAAAGTTGTTATTCCTGTGATGGTTTATGGTATTACTGAAGGATAAGAGAGCAGTAGTGTTACTATGTGATGGGCGGAATCCATGCTGAGTGTTTGAAAGAAGGTTATTTGTTAGTAATAATTTCATGACCTGGGGATAAATACACCGTTCAAGTAGCTTTGAAAGAGGTGAAAGAATAGCAGTTGGACTATAGTTTGTCAGTTCTGTGGAAGGTCCCCCTTTATGAAATGGGATTACATGGAAGATTTTCCACAGTTGAGGAACCTTGTTTTCGAGAATGCATCTATTTATAAGTATTGAAAGGCTTGGGAAGGCTATAGATTCAGCTGCAGTTTTGAGGTATTCACTGGTTAAGTTATCTATGGCAAGTGTTGTAGGTTTTAGTTTCTGGAGTAGTTTTTTATAGTGGCTGTAGGAACTGGGGAGAAAGAATGAGGCATTGCTAGTTGTAGACTTGGCTGGTTTGGTATCAGTAGTAGGAGTTTGCTGCATGGGAAGGGCAATTATAGATTCAGTCAAATGTTTGTTAAAAATGGTAACTATCCTATCGGAATTGTTGTGGATGTTTGGAGTTGGTGTAGTATATTTTCCTGGGTGAAGGATTGCATTTATAGCAGGCCAAAGTTTTTGAGTTTTTTTTGGTGTATGTTTTGAATGTTATGATAGAAGTTTATTTGTTTATATGTTAGAAGTTTATTTTACCCTGTTTTATTTCTTTTTTTTTTTGCCTTATTCCTTATTCCTGATACTGTTGTTTAGAAACTACTGTGTTGGTCTTAGTTCCTAGGCTTTATCTCTATTTTCAGAAGGGCCATAGTGTCTCTGCTTAGCCAGGGGGCGTAATTAGATTTTTCTCTGATGGTTCTAACAGGGGCTTGTGCATTTAAAATATCTAAAAAGGATTTATTAAAGTTGTTCACTTCATCATCTAGGTCAAGATATTTGAGTGGGGTCCAGTTGCACCTTTGTAGGTCAGCTAGATAGTTGTCAAGATTCAAGTTATGTTTTTCCTGTGTTGTTTGAACATAGTAGGTTTTGGTGGGAATATGTGTTGTATAAGAAATGTGGATAGGTGGTTGCTCAGACCATCTAGAAGGCAACTGATTGAAATGAGTGAGAGGAGTTATTTAGTAATATCCAGTCCAAGGTTGATTGTTTTTTTACTAGCTTTATCTATTCAGGTAGGTTCTTGAATAGTTTGCATAAAACCCTGCAAGTTTATGGGATGGATGAGGTGATCTGTATCACATGCAAGTCAGCTTAAATTAAAATCACCCAGTATGAATGTCTTCTGACCAAGGGTACTACTTGCTCAGTGCAATAGATGTTCTATAGTTGGGGCATTATTTCCACGTGGGATATAGGAGCCAATTATATTAAGTGTTTTTCTTGAATTTATAGTTAGTGTGGTATAGATGGTTTCTGCACTGTCAAGATGTCCTTCAAGAATGCAACTGCAGTCATAACATATGGGTTGTCCTGCCTCAGGCAGCCCTTCGGTCGGCCGGATTCCAAAGTCTGGGTCCAGTGTCGGCTGGTGTCGCCTCCTCTCCTACGTCAGAACGGCTGGAGTATAAAGGCATCGGCCGACGCCATCTTCTTCAGTCTTTCTTGCCGCGCGGTGCCCGAAGCAGAAGCAGTTCGCAAGTGCCGGTCGGTCAGCTCCTGTGTTTTCAGTTACCGAAGTCATCTAAAAGTTAAGTACCCCATTGGGGAACATTCTTTCTTGCCTCAGCCGATGTCGGAATATATTGAGAAAGTTAATAATTGTTTGTCTTGTGGTAAACAAATACCTCATAAGGACTTCCATTCTTACTGCCTCCCCTGCCTGGGCCCAGACCACGACGTCTCAGCCTGTGCTGCCTGTGCTTGCTTTAATAAGCGCACTCTCAGGCGCCGGGCAGAATTTGCCGAAGACTTTTTTGGCGGATCATACGCTTACATCATGCCGTCGGAACAACCGACAGCACAAACTACCAAAAAACGAAAGGACCGGGACCGACATCCTTGGCCCGCGTCTTCCACCGATACAACGCCTAAGCCCTCCGCGAGTGCTTCGGTCCCTTCGGAAGCGGTAATTCAACCGCTCCAGGCCGACGACACCGCGTTAACACGTTCTTCGGTCTTGGAGACTACACCGGTGCCGGTTGTTGATTTTCCTCCAGAAACCGAAGTTCTGGATCTACCCGACACCATTCCCGTGGACAAAGTTACTCCTGCACGTGGGGCAGCTAGGCCTCCTGTATCCATGTCCATCAAGGCCTTTGCACGTGCTAAGGCCGCCAGCCAGGCCAAGGCCCATCCTAAACCTACTTCTCAGGCCCCTTCTTCAGATAGACAAATCATGTCTCTCGCTGCAGATCTAATCTCTCTTATCAGGGGGTCTCAGCCTCACCCAGACAGAGGTTCTCAGCCGCCTGCAGGTAAAAGGCCTAGAACTGAGCAGGCAGACAACCTCTCTTCAGATGAAGCCTCTGGGGATTCAGAGCATTCTGATACCCAAGAAGAATCCTTCCAGGCCTATGATGCTGAGGAATCAATTCCCTCTGCCTCTCCTCCAGAGGATTTTTCTTTCGGTGAAGTCCTCCACTCCATGAGGGAACATTTTAAGTGACAGGGTCAGGAATTTTCTGATTCTAGGAAAAGGCTACGTACCTTCCTTAAGTTACCCCAGCACAGACCTTTAGCTATCCCTCCTGTTTTGGATGTCCTGGATGATGTTTTCTCCGACTCCAGTGCTTCCCCTGATTCTCTCCCTCCTGCTCCTGTTAAGCCAGACAGATATTACAGGGTCCCTGACACTCACAAGCATCTTTTTAAGGCCCACTCTGTGGATCTAGAAACTATTTTGCAGGGCCCCAAAGGAGTGGCTACCTCCTCAGCCAAGAATCCACTGCCAGCGGACAGGGAAGCAAGGTCCCTGGAGAGATGGGGTAAAAAAGTTTATACCTCTTCCACCCTTGCCATGAGGTCACTTAACTGCCTTTTTCATATGTTTCAGTACCAGGATTATTTACTGGATGATTTGCAGAAAAAGATAGCCTCTCCTGAGCCTATAGACAGAAAGGCATTACAGGATCTGGTTCATAACACTCAGCAGGTTAACAATCATTTTCTTCAGTGTGGTTATGATGCATTGGAAGCTTCATGTAGGGCAGCTATGACAGGGGCTGTTATACGTAGACATGCTTGGTTAAAAGAACAGCCACTGCCAGACCATGTTAAAGTAAAGCTACTTGATGCACCTCTGGAAAAACGGAAGCTTTTTGGTGCTAATGCTCAAGATGTGTTGAAGTCCATTGAGGAAAAGGCTAAATCAGTTCAGACAGTCAAAGATTTTCTCCAGGTTCAGCCACCCAGATTCAGCAGGAATTGGCCTTCAAAGAATTGGTCCTTTCCAGACACTGACCTGTTTCAAAGGGGAAAAAACAGGCGTGCTTGAGGTAGAGGGCAATACCGAGGCTCCTACAGGGGCCGCCAATGGCAACCACCAAATCAGAGAAGTGGCGCAGGTAGTCCAGCTGCACCACAAGGACAATCACAATGACTTGACTTTCATACCGCCGACCAAGGCTCAAAGAGAAGCACCTTTAGGCGGAAAATTATCCTTATTCTCAAAGAACTGGCACATCTTAACCAAGGACAAATGGATTCTGGATTTAATAGACCAAGGTTACAGATTCCACTTCCATACTTTACCAACAAGACAAGGCATGCCAAACCTGCCACAAAATCAAAGGGCAGAGGCACTCATTCAAGTTTCAAAGCTGTTGCAAATAAAAGCAATAGAAAAGGTCCCTCCTCAGGAACAAGGCCAGGGATTTTATTCAAGACTGTTCCTTGTTCCAAGAAAAGAAAACAAATGGAGGCCTATACTGGACTTGTCTACTCTAAATACTTTTCTCATTGTGCCAAAATTCAAAATGCTGACGTTACAGCAACTCCTTCCCATGCTGGGCAAGGGGTCTTGGCTGGTCACTCTGGACCTCAAGGAGGCATACCTGCATGTCCCCATCAGACACAGTTGCAGAAGATACCTCAGATTTCTTGCAGGGTCAGAGCATTATCAATTCTCAGCATTGCCATTTGGCTTATCTACTGTGCCCAGAGTGTTCACGAAATGCCTGGCATCAGTAGTTGCACACTGCAGGCTCCAGGGGATTCAAATATATCCCTACCTGGACGATTGCCTTATTCAAGCAGACAACAAACAAACCTTGATAACAAACTTGGACTATGTCATTCAATTACTACAGGCTTTGGGATACACAGTCAACATTCAAAATTCACGACTACTGCCATCCCAACAGATTATTTTTCTAGGAGCCAAACTGGACACAAAATCACAAATGGCTTTTCTCACAGAGGAGAAACAAGAGCAGTTACCAGAGTACTTCAAAAGCCTAGCAAAGCTCTCCCAGCTGACTGCAAGGAAATTCCTGCAGGCCCTGGGGTTCATGGCATCTTGCATTCTTCTGATAAGTTTGGCAAGACTTCACATGAGAAAGCTGCAATGGTACTTAAAAAGCTTATGGTCCCAACACAGCCAAAACCTAGAGGACGTAATTCCACTCATTCCATGTCTGCAAAGAGAATTTTTGTGGTGGGCTCAAGCAAGTCATTTAAACAAAGGCATGTCTTTCACCAAACCTCAAGCAAGTCAAATCATTACAACAGACGCCTCAGACCATGGATGGGGGGCGCACATGGAGGGCAGATGCATTCAAGGGCAATGGACCCCAAAGGAAAGACATCTGCACATAAATCAAAAAGAGATGTTGGCAGTGATGCATGCAATCGAGACCTTCGAAAAATCACTTCAACAAGGTCATCTGCTCATAAGGACAGACAACACCACTGTTATGTGGTATATAAACAAGCAGGGAGGCACTCATTCTTATCCCCTCTGCAGACTAACAATGATTCTTTGGGAAAAGTCCTTGAGTCTGAAGATTCATTTGCAATCCCAGTTTGTGCCAGGCAAGGACAATGTTCTGGCAGACAGGCTGAGCAGAAACTTCTTGGATCCGCATGAATGGATGCTGCATCCTCACATTTTCCTCACAAATAACAAGTGCATGGGGAAGACCGGACGTAGATCTCTTTGCTTCTCACCTCAATCATCACCTGAAAAAGTTCTGCTCAAGGACTCACCATCCTCTAGCATGGAGAACGGATGCTCTCTCCTTCAGCTGGAATTCTCTAACAGTTTATGCATTCCCTCCTCTTCCATTATTGACCAAGGTGTTACTGAAGATCAAGGCAGAACAACCAACAGGCATTTTGATAGCTCCAGACTGGCCAAGGCAGCACTGGTATCCATTGCTATTGAGCATAACTCGGACCAAACCGTGGTCCCTGCCTCAGTGGCCTCTGCTTCTAACTCAGCACAACTACAGGACTGTTCATCAAAACCTGCAAACATTGCAACTGACAGCTTGGAGGGTTCCATAACTACTTCCCATATCCCTCTTTCCAAAAAAGTTAGAGAGATCATACTGGAAGCGCGCAGGCCTTCCACCAGAAAAACCTATTCAGCCAAGTGGAAGAGATTCATCATCTGGAATGCCAACAAGGGACAGGATGCATCATTACTGAGCATACCACAGATATTAGAATACTTGGCAGAAATGTTTCATAGTGGCCTTTCATATTCTTCCATAAAAATTCACGCTTCAGCAATCTCAGCAAAATACAATTGTGACCCACCTGTGTTCTCGCATCCCTTGCTAAGACAGTTTCTAAGAGGGATAAAGAATATCAAACCTCCCAGAAAACCACCAGTACCTGCATGGGACCTCATTTTCGTCTTGGAAAAATTAACTCTTCCTCCCTTTGAACCAGCAGCATCTTCAGAAATGCAATTTCTCTCCTGGAAAATGGCTTTCCTGTTGGCAGTAACATCAGCAAGAAGAGTCTCGGAGATACAGGCCCTCATGGCAGTACCTCCCTTTCTCATTTTTCATCAGGACAGAGTTTCTAAGAACCAATCCTTCATTCATGCTAAAAGTAATATCCAGGGTGTCTCTAAATCAAGCAATTCACCTGCCTACTTTCTTTCCCAATCCTCAAAATAAGGGAAGGCTGCTGCATACTTTGGACATACACAGACAATTACGCTACTACTTGGACAGAACAAAGACCACCAGAAAGTCTGACCAACTATTTGTAGCCTATGCTGCTGGAGTACAAGGAAAGGCAATCTCCAAACAAACAATTTCAAAATGGATTGGAAATTGCATCAGATTCTGCTATTCTTTTCATGGAAAAAGTGTGCCAGCCAAATATTAGGCCACACTCCACCAGAGCTATAGCCACATCCACAGCCTTTCTAAGAGGAGTGGCTACAAAGGCCATTCTAGAGGCTGCTGCATGGAGCTCCATGCATACATTTACCAAACACTACAACCTGCCCTTATACTCCAGATCCCGAGCAGGCTTTGCTTCGGCAGTCCTGCAGGGCATTTTAGCTACACCATCCCTTTCTTAGATCCAACCACCCCCAGCTTGGCTATGGTATTCAACCCATATGTTATGACTGCAGTTGCATTCTTGAAGGACATAGTACAGTTTTGTACCTACCATAAAGGTAGATGTCCGATAGATATGCAACTGCATTCGGGGTTTCCCTCCCTCCTACCCCTCTGCAATTCTCCTTTTGGGTCCACTACCCCTCTACCCTATTAGCTGGGGGTATGTTTTATGGTGTATCTGTTTATTACTGTTGTGCATGTCTGGAATTGTTTATCCATTCACCAAATTTAGCCTTCCTTGGGGGGCACCTGGCATCTGGGGCAAGAAACACTGAAGAAGATGGCGTCGGCCGATGCCTTTATACTCCAGCCATTCTGACGTCAGAGAGGAGGTGACACCAGCCGACGCCGGACCCAGACTTTGGAATCCGGCCGACCGAAGGGCTGCCTGAGGCAGGACAACCCATATGTTATGACTGCAGTTGCATATCTATCGGACATCTACATTTATGGTAGGTACAAAACTGTACTTTGTGGGGTTTTGCAGTCAATGAGAGTTCAAGTGAGATGGTCTTTAAAGAGGATAGCAACTCCACCTCCTCTTTTGTTGAGTCTATCCACCCGTAGTATGGAGTCACCTTGGAGTAGTATTTCATCACTGTTTGTAACTGGTTTTAGCCATGTTTCAGTGATTTATTACTATGTCTGGAGAGAATGTAGCTAGAGTAGCATAGAGGATGTCTAATTTGGTTGGCTATACTTCTAGTATTAATGTTTGTTAGCAATAGGTCTGATTTTTTTCTATTTAGGATTGGATGTGTAGGGGTGTTGAGACTAGAGTGACTTGGATGGTTTGTGTTATCTGAGAATGGTCCAGGGTTTGGGTGGATGTCACCACTAAACAGGAACCTAGAGGCAATGTTGGTAAGTAATTTTAATTGTTTGATAAGGTAATTGGTGAATAACTGAAGGTTATAGTGACTATCTTTAGTAGGTATTATTTTAAGTGGAAAATGTTGGAGGCTAGTAATATTGACAAGTGTAAGAGATATGGTGAGATATTTATATGGAGTAGTATGGTAAGGTGGGTTAGTGGTGTGATGAGAAGTGGGTGTCTGGATGTTTTGTGGTGATACGTAGTGAGGTGAGACAGTAATAGGAGTGTAGTAAAAAGTGATAGGTAAAGCATGAGCATGTTATAGGTCTAGGAGGAGGAACCAGGATAATAGGGAGTGCATGTAATTGGATGGATAGATTGAAGGAATGTTAGCCTAGTGAATAAGAGTAGATGCACTAGGGGTGGGTGGGATATGGGGTTTAGGGTAGGAGAGTGCAGTGAGCCTGAAGGATGAATGAAGCAGGCTGAGCAAGCCCCATCAAGAGGCGTCCAAAAAAAAAAAATAAACAGTCAGGAGCCAGGAAATGTAAGTAAGATGATGCACTGTTTCAGAGCTTTTAATCTTACAGAAAGCAAATGCTGTCAGCAAGCTCTTTAAGGATGAGTAGAGCTAGGGGAACTGGAACTGAACTAAAGTTTTATTTTGGAATAGTTTTTATCTTAAACTCTGGAGCTAACCTTTTTGCATACAGACTGAATAGAGATATTATATAATTAGCAGAGTATCTCACCACCTAGTGGCCGAATTGATTAAAGCTCTCCAAGTTGGATGCTGAATGGAGTTCATGCAGCTGTGCTCATCTCACAATGATAGAAAATAGGAGAAAATTGTTAAAACAATTCGGTGACATTCACCTAATGATTAATTGTAAAGGAAGGCTTGTATATAAAAGTAAGTTGAGATTTCTCAGGGCTGATTTGAGTTTTTGCTGTAACTTTGTTTCAGAACCGGAGGTGGGGGGGAGTGCGAATCCTGAGGCTTGTGGATGGCCTGAGCAAACTGCAAAAAAAGAAAAAAAATAGAGTGTGAGAATAAAGTGAATAGTACAGTTTTAGGAGAAATGGAGACAAACTGGGAGAGAGAGTACAGGATATTAGTCGGAGAGTGATGGAATGATTATCAGAACACAGTGTGCGTACAAGAAATGATACAGCAAGTAGGTACAGAGGTAAACGTCCAGAGAAGAGTAAAGAATCGCAAAGAATAGGAAACCGTGTCTAGGCAGATTATAATAGACAAATTTAACAATGTACTAAGTCTAATAAGTTAAAGTAGCACTGTAGTTAGGTAAGATACTGGTTAGAATGTGTAACAAACACTGTGCTTCTGCTTTTCAAATACCAAATAAACAACTGTATGTTTCTGCTTACTAATACAAAGTATGTTTCTGCTTATTAAAACCAGTTAGCGGTGTAGTTAGGTAAGATGCAGGTTAGAGTTTGCAGCAAACTCTTTTTTGGCTTTTCAGATAACAAATGAACTGTATGTTTCTCCTTACTAATAGCAGATATGTTTCTACTAACTAATACCAAGTAGAACTGTAGTTAGGTAACAAACACTCTTTCTGCTTTTCAGATACAAAATAAACAAACTGTATGTTTCTCCTTACTAATAGCAGGTATGTTTCTGCTAATACTAATTTGAACTGTAGTTAGGTAAGTTACTGGCAAGAATTTTTAACAAATGCTGTGTTTCTGCTATTTGTTTACAAAATAAACAGCAACTGTATGTTTCTGCTTACTAATACTAAATACAGAATACTGTGGAGCAGATATCAATAAAGGAACTGTCTATGAAACCACTCTAGCTTCCTAGGTAAGTTTAGATATGTAAGTACACATATTCACACTGTAGTAACCACCAAGCTCTACATATACAGTGAGCAGTAAAAAAACGTGGCACCGATATGTCTGACTATGCACTCTAAATGGCAATAATAAATGTGGCACTAACATAGAACAGCATAAAAATCCCTGAAATTATGACAGCAAACAGAAAACGCTAAAAAGGTATATTCATATAAAAAGAAAAAAAAGGCTTACAGTGAGCATAGACGGCAGATGAGGGAAGTTCCTGCAGGTTAGGATGTGTATATCACATGTTCAGTTGTTTCCAGGTGTATCTCCTGTAGCATAACTATTTGCCCTCTACATTTTTTAATATAGCTCACTAATCTGTCTTTTTCATATGTACCTTTAAGACCATTCAGATTGAAAGACATTACAGAAAGCATAATTTTCTTATATGGTTATTATTACCACCTTTTATGTATAGCTGTTCTTTTGCTAAATGTCTAATTCCAACTTTTATGCTACATGTATATACTGTTTGGCAGGTTGGTCTTTTATACACTTGTTTCTTGTCATATCCATTTGTACCTATGCCACATCTTACATACCTTTCTGTTTATTTGAAAGCCCTCAAACAGGACAAACAACCTCCCCCCAAAAAACTCTCCTAAAACCTATTCATTTAATAATAGCACAATAACTATGTACATCTACAAATAATGACGTTTTTGCTTCATAATAAGAACATAAGTTCTAAGTTGATAGCTGCACAGACAGGCTAAAGTTAACCATAAAGAAGGGTTAGTCATGCTAAGGTTCATGGTACAGCCTGTGCTATTTGATTTTGTATATCTTTATAGCTCTCAGTTGAGAAAACACTTGAATGCTTTCAGTGAACACTTTCTCCAAGCCATTTCTCTTTATCAAATTGTCTTCTAGTGACATGCAAACCAGGCACAAAACTACTAAGGGTTCCTTGTTTATCAGAAAAAAAGCCTTACAATATTTAGTATTCTTTTTCATTTATATGCTTAGCAATAGACTTGTTACTGGATA